>NC_022021.1:40358539-40363695 GCF_000317375.1 Microtus ochrogaster
TCTATTTTCATTCTTCTACAGGTTGACATCCAGTTATCCAGCACCATTTGTTGAAGATGCTTTCTTTCTTCCATTGTATACTTTTAGATCCCTTGTCAAAAATCAGGTGTTCATAGGTTTGTGGACTAATATCCGGGTCTTCTATTCCATAGGTCGACTTCTCTGTTATTATGCCAATACCAAGCTGTTTTCATTACTGTAGCTCTGTAATAAAGTTTGAAGTTAGGGATAGTAATGTCTCCAGAAGTACTTTTATTGCATAGGACTGTGTTGCCTATTCTGGTGTTTTCATGTTTTCTAGTTGGTTTTTATTTCTTGTTTCTAATCATTTATCATAGATACATTAGCATTTACTCACTGTGACTCAGAGAGTAAATTTAGTATATCAGTAACACTAATTTTGTTTACTAATTTTTGAACTTATGTGGACTCCTCAGCTTTTTAATTATTCATTCAAAACATCACTGTTTATTCTCTCTTTGTTTTTTCGAGACAAGGATTTCTGGTTGTCCTGGAGCTAACTCTGTCCTAGAACCAGGCTTGCCTAGAACTCATAGAGATCAGTCTTCCTCAGTCCCCCGGCCCTGGGATTAAACACATGTGGTACCACACCCGAAACTGTTAATTATCTTAAGAGAAATAGTCAGGTGGTGGTGGTGTAGGCCTTTAATCCTAGAACTTGGGAGGCAGAGGCAGGTGGATCTCTTTAAGTTTAAGGTGAGTCTAGTAAAAAAGAAATAGTTTCAGGACAGGAACCAAAGCTATTCAGAGAAACTGTTTCAAAAAATTCACATACATACATACATGCATACCCAAATCCTTGAGTTTTGCATATGCCAATAGCTTTTATTTAGAGTTCCTGCTATTGGTGCCTTATATGATTAATATCCAGGTTATCATCTAATTCAAATTAAACAGGAAATTTCTTCCTATTAGTGATTGCTACCAAATACTACTACTACTGCTACTACTAATGTATATTTTAAAATATTAAGTATCTTAAGGATTTGATGATAATCACTTAACAGTTTATTTGTGAATTATACAGGTGATCATGTTTAATGACAATGAATGAGTTGTCACATGGTTAATAATCCAGCACCATTTCTCTAGTTAAATATCTGCCAATATTTCCATAGGTGATATTAATTTGGAATGCTGGCTATTAGCTTTCTGTATATTTTAAAAACAGTTCTTTATCAAAAGTATACTTTAAACATATTTTCTGCTAGTTAAGTGTTGGGACCAATTGGAGTCCTGGCCTTCAGCTGCTCTTTCCTGTCTAGAGCCTTCTAATTGAAGTTACTAAAAGCTGTGCCTTGCCTAGAGGATCAGAGGATGGGATTTTCACCTGTTGGCCATTGACTACTGGGTATTTAAGCCTCCATGGTGCTATTAAAGAAGGGCTTTTGTTCCAGTGATTGGAGGTCTGTGTGTCTGTCTTTCTCTGTGCTTGTGTTGTCAACCTCCAGCCCCTTGCCAGAAGCTTGCGAACTGGATTCTAGCACATAGCTTCTGATTAAGGGTTATTTTTTGTTATTCCAAGTATTCACACAGTATTTAACCCTGATCTTGTGCCCCAGCACCATTTTTTTTTTAACACTGGGCTCTGCTGTGAACCAACCACAATGACACCCTGCAACTTGAATGTTGTTACCGTGGGTCAATAGAGCCGGTGTTGTATTTACTTGGTTAATCCTTAGCCTTCTAAGCATTAACCAGAGGCTTTTGAAATACCGTGAGTTTAAGACTATGAAAAGAGTGACCATATTTTCTCAAATCTATAATTATTTTTACTTTATCAAAAGCTGCATGCTCTATACCACAGGCTGTGTCATCAGCACTGAGCCTGTTCACGTTTTCCTGTGTCATACATGATTTGAGTTTGTAAAGTGACAAATTATTTTCAAACAGATAAATGTATGCCTAAAATCATGATTTTTAAAGTATAACAGATTCCATTTTACTTTTGTTTTCAAATTACTTTGCATTGGTCTCTTCAAACAATATAATCACCTTATCTTGTGCTGGATACTTAATGGTGATCTGGAACAAATTATTGGTAATTAATCATGCACCATCTTTATTAGTGTTCAAAGTTAAAAATAAATATTAATTATAATTTTTATGTTCACCATTTGTTTTGTTAATTATTTTTCTCTCAAGATAGTATAAGAATTATTCATTCATAAACATATCCATAATAGAAAAAAATCACTTTCATTCATTAATGTGTCTACATTAAATTAAAATACTCCAAAAATATTTACTCATCTATATTTTTGTAGTTCTTGATACATAAAAAGCATTACTTACACATGAATATATATGTGTATATATTTTTAATCTTGAAAATCATTCTTTAAAAATCATTTCATTTGTCAAAAACTTACATTATAGTTTTATGATCTTATTTATTAAGTTACCATACTGTGGACAGAAACTGAGGTTCTGGACATGATAGAAATTCTCTTTCTCTCTTTGAACTACAGTCACAACACTTGAACTTGAACTTCATTTTGTGAGAGTAGAAATATTTGAGTTACCAGGGAGAACTGAAACTACTTGCTTTTCTGCCCCAGGTTTCCAGTTGTTGAGATTACAGATAAGCACCACCCAACTTTGCATTGGGTTTTTAAAGATTCATTAATTTTCTAACACAGAAAAAGAAATGATAGAGAAGTTGAGAAGGTATGTTGGCATGAATAGTGCTGATGATAATACAACAATTTTGAACTTTTTTAAAAAGTGGAAGAAATATTTGAAAGAAACCTGAAAGATAGATGGTAATATTTAGTAGAAGGGCCATTGGTATGCAAGTGTTCTCTTTTCATATCACAGTTGTATTGAGATAATTCACAATGTATAAGTCACATATATTCAATTAATCATATCAATCATATTGTTCAAGAACGTCAGCATGTCTGCCTAGTGACACAATTGTCACTACAGTCAACTTTAGAACATTCTCAGCAACCTGGAATAACACTGGAGCCCTCAGGTGTCACATTTATTTCCTTTGAAACTGGGCAGTGATTCATCTGTCTTCTCTTTCTGCAAGTTTACCTATCGAAGACATTTTGTTTCTTAGGTTCTTGAATGTGAGAATCTCAGAGTTTATCTCTGTTGCACCATACATCAATCATATTGACTCACTCTGTAGTTGGAGAGCATTCTGTTGATTTTCATATTTTTGTTATTATAAATAAAGCTGCTATAAATAGCAACATGCATGCTTTTAAATGATCGCCTTCTTTATATTCTTTGGAATAATTTCTGGGTTAGTTTAGAAGCCAGTGCTTCAATTTCTGAGTATGGTCAGACTTCCAATGTATTCATACCATTTGTAATTACATCTGCTGCTCTTACAGAGTTGAGGTCTTCACAGACTTGTATCAGCACACATTATTGTCGTTGAAATGAGCATGCTCTTCATGGAAGAAAAAGAAACCGAAACAAACGGTAAACACTGCATATTGTCTATCCTTTGTGGAAAGAAAAAGGTGATCCCATAGAAGAGTGGAGACAAATGCTTAAAATGAAGATAGAAGGTTACAGTGCCGGGAGAGAGAGAAGTTAGGTGTCTCTTCTCTTGCTGTGAAGGGACACCATGAACAAGACAGCTATTATTATAGAAGGCACTTAACTGGGAGCTTTCCTACAGGTTCAGAGGCTTAGCCCATTATCACGCTGGAGCCTGGCAGCATATAGGAAGACGCTGGAGCAGTAGCTGAGAGCTAACATCATGGATCTGTAGGTGGAGTGAGACTCTGGGTTTGAGCTGGCCTTTTGAAATTTCTCTTTTGAAACTACCCAAAGTGGCACACAAATCCGACAAGAGCACACTTCCTAACATTTTCAGTCCTTTCAAAAAGGGTCACTATCTAATAAGCATTTTAATACATGAGCCCAAGGAAGCCATTCATATTCAAACCACCACAGTAATAGAAACGCAATTAGAGGAGAAATGGTTCTTGCTGCTGTAGACCATAGAAGAGTGGTTGTGTTCTGTGATTGTACAAAAATCTGTATCCTCTGATACTTAGCAGTACAATTCCCTTTAGTTTGTGTTTCTCTGCTATTGAGACTAGTTATGGTGAAGGACCAAAGCTGTCTGGGATTCTGTAAACATTGAATCATATGGCAGCCTCTTAACATATCTGCATGAGCAATTATAACTTGTCATATTAACCATAATTTTCGTGGATCATGAGAAGTCAATGAAAGAAATGATTCATGGGATAGAATTCTATGTTTGTCTTTATATACACATAGAATGGCATATGTACTAAACTCTAAAATTATTATTGTATCTATTGCAAATGTGGATTACTCAGGCAGGTTGAAAAAAAATCAATCATTTCAGCTTGAGAACAATTTAAGTCTGATCCCATGCAATCAGACTTATGAGACTCTGCTGCATGTGTGTTCATAGTGTACATGTGAATGATTGTGCAAATTATAAAGAATGTGTGAGTATACATGTGTGTGCAGGTGTGTGAGTGTGCAACTGTGTAAACATGCACAGAAATGTGCTTAAAATGTGGTTAAAATTTTGTCAAATATGTTAGTAAGACTTAAGAGTATTTTGTCATCTTATAGAAAACCCTCTTAGTTTTTGGCATACCCACATTAGGTTTTTATCAAATATAACGCTATTTTTTCATTTTCAAAAATCATATTTCTAAATGGAGACTGCTTTTTGGTTTCCCAGACACCCAGACCGAACAATCACACAGAAACTATATTAATGAAAATACTGTTTAGCCAATATCTTAGGCATATTCTTAGCTAGCTCTTACATCTTAAATTAACTGCCACGAGGTTGTGGCTTACCAATAAATGTTCTGGGCACCTTTCTCCTTTGGCACCTCCAAGGCATCCCTTTGACTCCACTTCCTTTCTTTATATATCTCTGTTTGGATTTCCTGCCTGGCTCTACTCTGCTAAGCCATTGGCCAAAACAGCTTTATTTACTAACCAATAAAAGAAACACATATACAGAAGGACATCTCAGTTACTTATCTTGCTTTTATATTGATAATATCTATCTTTAAAAATATTTTCAAGCCGGGCGGTGGTGGTGCACGCCTTTAATCCCAGCACTCGGGAGGCAGAGGCAGGCGGATCTCTGTGAGTTCGAGACCAGCCTGGTC
>NC_022021.1:40363795-40415251 GCF_000317375.1 Microtus ochrogaster
AAAAAAAATAAAAATATTTTCACATATTTAGAAAACCCTTGCTAAGATGCTTATTCTGGGGAAACAAAATCCAAAAATGGAGTTTGCTCTTGGCTTCTATTTTCACATTAGGAAAGACCTGAACATCAATTAACTTCTCTTCAAGCCAGGTATAAACCTCTGTAATGAAACCCACATGGAAGCCTTGCAATACCAGGATGTTATTAAAAATGTAGGAGGCAATTTGAATGTAAAACACCATTTAACTGTAAGTCACCTGACTTTTCTCCTCCTATGATTCTTACTATCAGGAAGACTCATAGATAGAGATTAGAATTGTGGCTATGTTTGGGCAGCCCATCTGGGGACAGTGGTAATTTGTGAGACCAATATTGAATTACCTTTGAATACACATTTTGTATTTTATGCCCACAGGAGATCTCCTGATATCTTGCCTGACAACTTTTCCCACATTTTCTCTTATTTTCTGGCACATTAAGTTTGGCCTATGCAATAGAGTATATTGGTTTTCATCAAACATGACAAAATATACTGCCTTAAGGTCACCTACCAGAGAAGATCTTCCCCAGATTCTTTCATAACTTTTTCCCTCCACTGTCAGCTCTTCAGGGAGGTTGCCTCTTCCTACTTAGTTTAAAGGAGCTCTCTTTTCCAGCTCTATTCTTTTACTCTGATATATTTTTTGATAGGAATACAAATCAATATGTATGAAATATTAAAATATAAAATCCTATGTGCTGTAGCATGTACTTCATGACAAAAAAGGAATGGAATAATGAATAGCTGGGTCACAAAACTGACACCCAACGTGTGTGCTTGTCCAAGCAGGCATTTTGGGTTAATAGAAACGGAAAACTGGAGTTCTGAGGCTTCTTAGCTAGACTACTGACAAATTATTGTCAACATAACACAAATTAGAGTCAACCAGGAAGAAATAAATTAGAGTAAAACCTTCCATTAGATCAGCCTGTGGGCAAGTCTGTGAGACATTTTTTTTTTAATTAGTGGTTGATATGGGACAGGACAACTCATTGTGAACAGTGCCATGTCTTGACAACTGGTCTTGGATGTACAAGAGGGCAAACCAGTAACCAGTGTTCCTCAAATGATTTCTGTTTCAGTTCCTTCTCCAGCTTCCTATATTGAGTTCTTGCATTGGCTTTCCTCGATGACTGACTAAAAGTTTTTAATATTAAATAAAACCTTTATTCATCTAGTGAAGGTGCTGATTTTAATGCTAGTATTTACAAAGCTATCCAGAATGAGTAGCAATGGAATTGGGCCTCTGGGTTGCCTTCCAGTTAAAAAAAATATTAAATTTAATTTTTGTAATTTCAAGCATGTACACAAGCCACATTAATCATACCCCTTCATCATTCCTCACCCATCCTCCCATAGGATCTTCCAAACCTCCTCTTCCCAAGTTCACATCCCTCCCTTTAAAATCATTTGAATTTCTTGATATATTTAGGGTGCTGAGTTCAGGCAGTGTTGCCGCTGTGCTCATGCATGTTTATTGTCTAACAAAATAACAGCTAGAGTTTTATATCTCCATACATATTTTTGATATATAGAAACAATTCAAACTCAGATAAATATGCAACTAGAAAAGGTAAGAGTGTTTTAACTAGCTTATCACAGAATCATGGCTGATTCTATTATGGTACTATATAATTATGCAATAGTGGTTAAATATTAGTTAAAATATGAAATATAAAACCATATGAACAAAATTTTCAGCTTACAATCTTAATTTACTAATTTAATTTTCATTTGGAATATTTTCTTCTGTTGTGATAATCTTTGCTTACTTTTAACATCTATCACTGAGGAGTTCTAGGCACACAGAAATTATTGGTTTACAGGGCGACACAGAACTTCAGATGTTGAACTATTCATAAAATAATATTTAAAGAAAATACTCTTTCACTCTGATAATATATTTTTAATATTTGAGAAGTTGTCACATACATAGTTGCAAATAGCAGCTTTGTACAATACTCCCTTTTAGATAAAAGCTCAAGTTTCTTTAGTTACAAATAGTCTGTGTTTGTTTTTTTCCTGAAGATGACATACATAGTCTTGGCAGCTTTATTAAGAATCTGTAACCAAATATAGAATTAAAGTTATCATAGCTATCCTATCAAGTAAATCATCTTCTATAAAAATGAGTTTTACTTAGACTTGTGGTCCAGACTATCATAGACCTTTTTTTTTTTAAAAAAAAAAAAAAAAACTACTATACTTTAACATTCTCAAGAAGTGTTTCCTGGACATAGTTCACTTTTCATTCCTCACGTTTGTCTAATCAAAATGGAGGTATTACATTTTCCTATGACTAATTAAAACATGGAAGGGGCTGTTCCTTCCTATGGTGTAGGAGGTCCTTCTGTCTATGTGTTGCTTTTATAGTTTAATGAATAAAAAACTACCTTGGCCTGTGGATAGAAGAGAATTTAGGTGGGGAAAAACTGGACTGAATGATGGGAGAAAGAAGGCAGAGTTTGGGAAATGCCATACAGCCACAGCCAGGGATAGACATGATGAAACTTTAGCGGGTAAGCCACAGTCATGTGGCAATACACAGATTAATAGGAGGGCTGAGTCAGAGAGAAGCCATGGATCAACCACCTGAGACAAATTCTGGGAACATTAGCTGGTAAGCCACAAAATAATAGAGATGGGATAGTTTAGGATATGAGTTTAGCCAGAAATACGCTTAAGCTATTGGCCAAAGAGTATTGCAAATCATATGGTTTTATAAGTGGTTATTTCAGGGCTGGGCAGCCAGGAACCAACAAGTGTCCCTCCTCCAATACTCCTACTTTCTCCTCCGCATTCCGCTTCATCATACTCATCTTTGCCTTTCTCTACAAGCATGTTGTGTTGAGGAATGAGTGACAGCTAGTTCATTGTAAGCAGTACGGTTCTGGCTAAAATATTAACTTTCCCTTTGCAAAATCATTCCAAATATCAGTCAGTACATTCTCAGCTAAAACATTGTTCAAGAGTATGGGGAAAGAAGGCATGTGATTCTAAGATACCATTCTAAACACCAAGGCTGATGGGTTTATAGAATGTCATAGCTTCCATAAGCTATGAACTTAGTACTTAGAACTGCTATGCCTTGGAAAACACAATCATAAAACAGTACCAAAGACACCAGGATGTGTTACCCTTCTCAACAGTCACCACTGTTATTTGCAAAGTCTCTAACATTTATTTGGTATTGATAAAAATATTTACAAGGGGGTCTTGTAAAAGATTATGTATACTATAAATTACAAGCACATGCATGAATAACAAATCTTTTACTTATCTATAACCAACTGAACACTGTGTGGAAGGGTTGTTAGCTGCTTTTGTAACTTACATTGGGTAGGCTCTGCATCTGTTGATATTAAATGGGTGCTAATTGCACTACATGAATCTAGTGTCTTGACATGTATGTTGACAGTCTTCTTTGAAAGCCTTACAAGTTTATGACCAATGTAAATAATTTAATTAAACTCTGAAACATTTTTATTGAGGTAAAATTTTCAAATAAAAATAATGATTAAGAAGTCCTTGTTTTTTACTGCTGAGTAGTACTCTAATATATATATATTCCATACTTTCTTCATCCATTCTTCCATTGAAGGGCATCTAGGTTGTTTCCAGGTTCTGGCTATTACAAACAATGCTGCTATGAACATAGTTGAGCATATATTTGTTGTATGATAGGGCCTCTCTTGGGTATATTCCCAAGAGTGGTATTGCTGGGTCCAGGGGTAGGTTGATCCCGAATTTCCTGAGAAACCGCCACACTGCTTTCCAAAGTGGTTGCACAAGTTTTCATTCCCACCAGCAATGGATGAGTGTACCCCTTCATCCACAGCCTCTCCAGCAAAGGCTATCATTGGTGTTTTTTATTTTAGCCATTCTGACAGGTGCAAGAAAAGCATGGGATAAAACCAGACTCGCTGAACATAGTGGACAATGAGGACTGCTGAGAAGTCAAGAGCAATGGCACTGGGTTTTGATCCTACTGCACGTACTGGCTTTGTGGGAGCCTAGGCTGTTTGGATGTTCACCTTACTAGACCTGGAAGGAGGTGGGAGGTCCTTGGACTTCCCACAGGGCAGGGAACCCTGACTGCTCTTCAGGCTGATGAGAGAGGGGGAGTTGATTGGGGGAGGGATATGGGAGGCGGTGGCGGGGAAGAGACAGAAATCTTTAATAAATAAATAAGTAAATACAAAAACAAAAAAATAAAAAAAATAATAATAATAGTAATTAAATTTATGTGATATTATATTTTACAAGTAGAAAACATGGTCAGTATCTATAGCTGAAAACTGATTCAGCCTTATTGGATAATAGGACATTGGTTTCTTACTATACATGGCTAGCCTTTTCTATATCTTAAAGTAGGTTTTTCATGTTCTGTGCAAAATATTATTGCTATAAATTACCTTTTGTTATATAATACAATAAACAATAAAGCATAAATTTGAAGGAGGGGTATTCGGAAGTGTTGGGGGGGAATGAAAGTATTAAACTAAGAAATTATATTAATCACAAAAATAAAAGAAACATTTTGGGAGTAATATAGCTTCCTGCTCAGTTCAACTAATTGTCTTGATTGAGTTTGCACATTAAAGACTTTGGCCACTTTTGTATTAAATCAAGCTAATGTGTTACACAGAGAAAGAAGAGATCTGAAGCCAGAAAATTCACTTTTAAATTATATATATTGAAATAACTAAAGTGTGTTGGATTATATGTAAAACACTAACATCACTTTTCACTCACCTTCAATAAAATATGATCCCTGAATAATTGCTTTTCCATCTTCATTTCAATTAGTTTTTAATTGTGCAAGCAGTAAACGTATCATTCTCTGAAATTAGGTTTTTATTAAAGATAAGGCTAACTTCAACACTGACTGTGACCTCCTCCTTCTCATTAAAGAAAACAATTATTATTTGAATGTATATTCTTCAGACATTTTCTATCATTGAAACATAGAAAATTGCTTTGGTTTAATTTTACTTCCAGAAATATTTTGCTAGTGCCCAAATTATTTTAAAAGCCACTGACACTGAAGAATATCTTACTGAGAAGTGTCATTTATATGCATATGCATACATTAAATTTTATCATGTTACTTATAGCTTACTTTTCATAACTGTGTCATTCTGAAGCAGAATACACTTGCTGTACTTCAGGCTCTCTTAAGAGTCTCTTCAGATGGATTTTTGTTGCCAGTATTACTATCATAATATGTATTGATTTGTGTTTTTATATAAATTCTATAAAGTCAATGTATAAGTATTTTAATTTTTCATATTTTCATCATCAAGTAACAGTGGAAACAGAGTCCTAATGGGACATCTCTTGTCACCAAATGAAGCTTCCATTGAGAGGAATGGGTTATATCTACTTGAATTTTTGGCAAAAAAAAAATCCCATGGGCACCTCAAACAACCCAGGTTGTTGCCAAGTCTATATGTGGTTCTCCACAAATTGAGGGTATATCTCCATGGCTGAAGATAATATCTACACAGCTCAAGGTAGTGCCTACATGGAGCTTTCACTCCTACCTTCTATTTTTCTTTTTTGGTACAGGAAGGTATTCTACACATTACAAAAAGAAAAGCATAAGCACTAAGTCAACCATAAACCCTTTGATCAAAATGGTGCACTACCTGCAATATATGCTAGGGCAATGATGTAACAATGACTGTGGGAGTAACTAACCAATATCTGATTTCACTTAAAGCATACTCCATGAGATTGAACCCATACTTGACACTGTTTGGGTGGTCAAGAAGCTAATACGAGAAAGCTAAGAAACCTAGGACCTATTCAAACAAGGAAAATAAAAGGAATGACTTCTAATGACATTCTGCTGTACTCATGGAAGCATACTTTGTCCAGCCATTATCAGATAAGCTTCCTCTTATAGCAGATGGGAACAAATACAAGACTCGGGATGTTATATAGACTTTGAGACCTTAAACACTCAATCCTGAATAAAATGTCTTCATCAAATCCCATCAGGGAACCCAACAGAAAAGAAGGCAAAAAAAGCTTATGATCCATAGCGGATGGAGGACACCAAGAAAACAAGGCAATTAAACTGATTGATCAAAGCTCATAGGAATTCACAGAGACGTCAAACCGCACCAGGTCTGTTGTGTGTACATTACAGTTGACAGTTTAAAATTACTGTAGGGCCTTCCTGAGTATGTAAGCAGATGGATTTCTGCTGCTTGTGTCTTTTCTTGGGCTCTTCCCAACACACTTTTTTTTGTTTGTTTTGTCCAATTTCAATATTTTAGTTTTTGTTAAACTTTATTCTACTATATTATTTTATTATTATTTATTAGAAGCCTTTTTTAGTGGGAGACAGAAAGGGAGGGAATATGGATGGGAGGTGATGTGGGAAGGAACTGGAAGGCATAGAGGAAGAGATAAGTTATGTGAGAAAAAAATCTATTTTCAAATCACACAAACACACACACACACACACCATAAAACTAGAAAACAAAATATGCCTGCAGAAAATAATAATAAGACAAAATGAATTTAAAAAAGCAAAATGACACAAAAACTGCAAAATATATCTTTGCGGTTTTTTGTTGGCCATGTACTTTTAAGCATGGGGCATATCCTGGTTTGTACTCAATTAGTGAAAGCTAATTTTTCTTTAGCCAACAGGTATCAATTGCAAGTAGCTACTTCACTAGCAGTAGCATCCATGTCTACTTTCTCCTATCAATGATGAGACCCTGCATGGCTTGAACTTACCATAATTTATATGAATGTGTGTGTGTGTGTGTGTGTGTGTGTGTGTGTGTGTGTGTGTGTGTGTGTCTGTGTTTGTCAGCCCTCTTCTGTCAGAAAGACACAAAGACAGTTTTATGGAGTCAAACACCACCTCTGTCTCTCAAAGTCTTTCCACATTGTCTTGTCCATAGTTCCCTGAGCCCCCCTATGGGAGGCTTGAATGAAGACATCCCCTTCCGATGGTGTGCGGTGAAGTCTCTCACTCGCTGTACATTATCCAGTTGTGAGTCTCTATGTTAGTTCCCTTCTGCTGCAAGAGGCTGTCTCTCTGATGACAACTGGGTGAGGCATTGAGCTGTGCTTCATAGTTCTTTAATAAATAAAATAGTTGCATGCTCTCACATTGTATGCAGATCTTGTTCGCTATTCTGAGAAACTCACTAGTAAATAGGCAAAGGGATGATGCTAAGCTCTGCCATATTGGAATAGAACTAAGAGGCAGTGTTGTTGACAGGAGCTTCTTATTCGTCCCGGCTGCCCAGAACCAGAATAATTACGCATAAACTGTGTTATTTAAATCACGGTTGGCCCATTAGCTCTAGCTTCTTATTGGCTAACTCTTACATCTTAATTTAACCCATCTCCATTAGTCTCTGTATTACCATGAAGTCATGACTTACCAGCAAAGTTTCAACACATCTGTCTCTGGTGGCTCCATGGCTTCTCCCTAACTCCTCCTTTTCCCCAGCATTCCGTTTAGTTTTCCCCACCTAGCTCTGTTTCCCTATAGCTCTGCTATAGGCCCAAAGCAGTTCCTTTATTAACCAATGATATTCACAACATACAGAGGGAAATCCCACATCACAGGGTGAAAGACACAGACCAGCCATTATAGTCCTTCAGGTCAAGTAATTTCTTCTATGAGTTGATCTCCAACAAACTGTTTTGGAACATGTTGAGAGTGTTGTAGAATTCTAATCAAGAATATGAAGCTGACTGGACCCGTGCCAGAGGTAAGAGCTCACAGAGACAGAGAGGGTGTGCTTTCCTTACACTGCACCTTCTCTCAACATACAGATGATCATCAGTAATTTAGCCCTTAGCGTGGATGAAATATTAACTGATCAACTTGCTTGTTCAAGTTGCCAGCTGCTGTTGTTTTGCCTTGTACTTATGAAGGGAGGGATGGTTTGGGTCAGCTTGCAACTCAGTGACAGAGCACTTGGCCCAGTCTGTCACAATCCTGAGTGGGAGAACTTGCACATATTAAAAAGGAGAGCCTCACAGAACTTCGGGTCCAAATCTATTACTAGAATTTAGGCAAAAGGGTAATGCTATGACCCCTGTTCCGTTTAGTGTACTGAAACCTAAAGAGATGGTTTGCCAAAGGTAAAATGGAAATAGTCTTAGCTTTGAGGCACAAAAAAAGTTTACCTTTGTGTTTGTGAACACTTGGTACACTGGCAAACTTCTGAAACGTTGCCCTGGGCAGGTATAGCTTGCAATTAGCCCAGAGAGACCCAAATTATCCAGGAAGGAAAATAAATGATATTTTAAAATGCTCTTAGCCAAGGAGCAGATAATAACTTGGGGAAACACATTATAATGGAGTGTTGAAAACTCAATTAAGTTTTTGGTGGATGCCAAGTAAAATATAAGGATAAATTTTACCAGATATATCATTGATACCTTAAAAGCAGTTTTACCAAAATGGAATACCTGATTCTATTTATTCCTGGAGATATTTTTTCCAAAGCCTCCGTATACCTTGTTATCTTACATTTTCTCAGGTGATGATTTGTTTGTCACTAAGTTATTTCCTATTCTTTATTAGGTCCTGAAGACTCTAGGCATAGAAATTATTTCAATTTTTGAGAGAGATAGACAAAGAGAAAGAGAGAGAAATCTACAGAAAATAGCAGAATATACAGAACATGTCTTTAAATGTTCAAATAGTTTATGCTTAAAAGAGGCATTTTAACACACACAAAAAAAATGATGGTGCAACATGAGATATTAGAAGAGAAGATGAGTTCTGTTTCTTATTAGGAAATGATATGTAAATAAAGATTTGCAGGGGCACATTAAAGGTACAGAGCATATCCAGTGTATATGAATTATTTGTTTTCAAGTGTGATATCATGGGTAAGCCTTTCCAATCAAACATTCTATATGTTAATGCACACATGACATATTCTATTCTGATTCTAAAAAACACCATGCCATTTAAAGCAAAGGAAAGACTAACTCAGAGCATTAAAAGGGGGCCTTATCCATAGTACCTTCAAATTACTACCTTATTTGACAAACTTCATGGAAAATATCAGGCTTAATGCCTTTGGTTGCTAAATGAGAGCATCCAAAGTATTTTCAAAAATCTAATTTACTATAAGAAAACCTGCTTGGTTATAGAGCACTAAAAACGTAGTGCTTTTCTTGAGGATAAGTAGTATTTACCTTTATGTCTGACCTAAAACGCTTTTTACAAAACACCCAGATCTTTATAATGCTTTTGAGCAGATCACTGGCTTCCTCCAAGGGTATAAACATCACCAGAGTCATACAGCGTCTAAAGCTTGAACAGAATTTCTCCTGCATTTCTGCATAACTGATGTCTTCACTAATATATTTGATAAATTTATTAATGCCTTTCTTTTGTTTTGTGACAGCAAGAAACTTGCGTACCTGCTTCCCAGTGCAACATGATACTCATTATTACCTAAGATCCATGTTTCCAGACTGCAAACACCTTTACCTACCACAGAATAAACTGTATCTTATTTCTTTTGGAGCAAAAAAGCTATGAGTTTTTTTTTTTTTGGTTTTTCGAGACAGGGTTTCCCTGTGGCTTTGGAACCTGTCCTGGAACTAGCTCTGTAGACCAGGCTGGTCTCGAACTCACAGAGATCCGCCTGCCTCTGCCTCCCGAGTGCTGGGATTAAAGGCGTGCGCCACCACCGCCCAGCAAGCTATGAGCTTTTTAAATGGATCTCAGCACTGCTTCTTTAGTGAACAAACCTCTGACATGGGAGCCTTCAGGGAAACAATTTACCTTAAGCCTAACAGACACATTTATCTGGACATTCATGCCCTCACACTGGAATTCTATCATTATCGTTAATATTAATTAACCTTACCTCACTAATATATATTTGGTCATTAACATAAAATAATTGAACTAAGTGAGTCAAAAATTAAAGTAAATCTATGATTAACTATTATATTATATTATATCTTACCAGTTGTCAAATTGTTTATTCTTCTACGCGACTAATGAAAATTGTATGCTCTTGTGATGTAAATAATTCCTTTGGCCTGGCAGGTGATGTTTCTTGAGGATATATTGAACTCACTGGAAAGAGGATATGAAATTTTGGAGGGAATTTATCTTTTTAGAGGAATGATCAATTGTAAACTACATTAATCAGGATAAAACAGTAGCAATTCAGAACTTTGCTGAATAATTCTATAGCCTGCAGAACTTTTCAAAATTGAATTCAGCACAAACATAAGAATGATAGATAACTTTCACTCCTGGAAACATTCACTATCAAATGACTAATACTTTGCAAGAAAAAGGTATTTTAAAAGCACTGCTATTCTCCTTTGTTTAACTTGGTACCTAGTTTTCTTATATATATATTGTACGAAAACATCCTGTAAGAGTCAGACTCCAAAGGTTTTGCTCTTACCTTTGATGAACTTCACATGAGCCCAGTCATTAGAATCCCTCTCCTAAGTTCTATCTTCTCAGACCCTCCTCTCAGCCGGATAGTGGTGGAGCATGCCTTTAAACCCAGCACTCCAGAGGCAGAGACTTGTGCATCTCTGAGGTCCAGGCCAGTTGGAAGTACAGAGCAAGTTCTAGGACAGTCAACGTTATACATAGAAACTCGTTCTTGGGAAAACAACAAGAACAACAATCACAACAACAAAAAAAGAAATTTTTCCCTCAAATTCAACCTAAAGTATCCTGTCTAACATGATTTTCAGGTTAAATAGAAATTTAAATAGAAATTGTGAATTACGAGATTTGTTACAGATTGTGAGTTAATATCAGCTAGTAATCTGACATTACTTTTAACTAGGCATTGTATATTTTAGTTTGTGAAATTTAAGGACCTAGAGTGAAGGGAAATACTTATAATGTACCTCAACTTGCCTGGAAGTTTCCCTATGGATACAGATCAACTCCACCACACATCTAATTAGAATATTTCATATCTCCTATGACACAGTTGTTAGGAGTTTTACACAGATCGCTGTCTCAAGTTCAACCAATTGTGGAAGACGGAGTAGGATTCTGTTCTTTTTGATTATGCTATGAAACATTTAAATGAGGGGTAACAAAGTCAGACTGTCCTCGCCAAGCGTAGAGACTTTAACTGTAAGGTTATTAGGTTCCTCTACATTGTGGGTGACATTGTAAAACAATCTGTCAGGAATGGAGATGAAGGAAAAAATTTGCAATTTTAAAGAATGTAGATAAAGCTGTGAGAGGTCTTGTGTCTCAGAGAAAAAAAATTAATCAAACTGTAGCCTGATGTTCATATTGTATTTGGGAAAAGTTAGACAACAGGGAATACAACATTTAAGATTCCTTATTCATATAAAAGCTCAAGCTTATTATTTTGTCTTCCTTCTCATCAATTAATTAATTGACAGTTATGAAGCATCTGTCATACTTCATATCCCGAGTTAGCCATCAAAAGACAGACAGGATGAATCAGATGATTATTAGAGAATGCAGAGGTAAAACATAAAATAAGTTTTAGCAAACAGAGAGCCCATGTATAACTTGTGTAAATGTACTTTCCTTTTAAACCATTCACACTCATTGACCTTTGTTAATTTTGTCTTATATATGCCTTTTATTTTCACATCTGCATTTGGTTTTGAAATTTCACTATTAAGATAGGCCATACCAATTTCTAATTTAGTTGTATGTGAAAAGTTTGTTTCGATAGAGACTGACATTTTCTTCTCGAGTCTCCTATATCAAGTCACCTCTCTTATATATCAAAAGCTACAGCTGATGTTGGCCCGCACGGCTTTGATGTTTCCTTCATCTCGAATGAACTTTCCGCAAGTTTCCTTCTAACTTGGAGGCACTGACCTCCTTTTCATAGAGTATTGACTTTCGAAAACTTGCCACGATGAATCTTCTCGGTGCTCCTTTGAAACCTTAGTAAAAGGCTTCTTTCCAGACTGACAGTCAGGCATGACTTACCAAAGGACCAAGAAACATTTCTTTGAAAAAGTAAGAGGGTAGAAGGTAGCTCCATTTCCTGTGTGTGGAAAGAAATTACCTGCCTGCTGGTGAGTAGCAGCAAGCTGTAAAACTACTCGAGATCATGAAGATCCGAAAGAGCTTAGCTTTTCTTTGGCTAGAGTCAGTTAGTAAGTACGGTGGTAAATAAAATTAGAATTCATCATCTCTGATCCTCCCCAACCCCAGCTCTTCAACTGTTCAACCCATTGAGGCAGAAGTGCTGAGCTAAGTAAGACTGAGCACTTCACTCCTTCCTACTACAGCAACATAGTGTGTTTCGTGATTATTGGATTTAGTTTACAACTGAATCCTAGGCAGCCTTTCCAGGTGAATATGAATGTGAAGTTTGCAAATCCACTAATTTACTCCAGGTCTCACTAAAAAAAAAAAAAAAAAAAAAAAAAAAAAGAGTGCTAGCCGAATTGAAGGGAAATCAAATTACCGGACTGAGAGAATGAACAGAGAAGGGTTATATTACAAAGTCAGAGCATTTGCTACTTGATCTATTATAACTAAGCCTGAGTTCTGAGAGTTCCTCATTCAGCCAGCTAGAAAGGTAAAATCTCCGCCTCAGTTTTAGTTTCTCTGTCTCTGTCTCTGTCTCTGTCTCTCCCCTCCCCCCCCCACTGTCTGTCTTCCTGCTCTCTGCCAGACTGAGCTCAGGTCCATTCCTGCTCTGTAGGTTCTACGTCACAAACCCCAAGGCCATATTGCCTATCAGCAGTCTCTTACTGGTTATTCAATCGAGGGAGGGACCTCATGGATTTTTTTTTTTTTTTGACTTTCTGGGCTTTCTCAACCTTAAAAAAACAATTTCCCTCTCTCTTGTTGAGAATGTTGCAATATCTAAAAGAAAAAAATGTGCCACATAACAAGCATGAATATCAAACATAGTAAAAAAACAACGTCACAGACACTTAGACTAAAGCAATTCTCCATAATTCTGGTAACAGGTTGACTTAGATTTTCATTGTTTATATGCAGATAGTAGGAGTAAGTGGCTCATGTCTTCTATATGGTCAGGATAACAGTTTTACTGCATTTTCTCAATTATTTTCAAAAATATTAATGTCAAATTAATAATACATGTTTTTAAAAGATAACTTGTTTAATGAACATTTCTGATAATTCTATAAATTTGTATGCCTCTCTGGAAATTTTTTAGAAATGGATGATATTTTGCTTTTAAAAACAAAAGTCATGACATTTTAATCATCATTTAAAGAACATGTATATAAAATAGCCTAGCTCTGGGGTTGTGGTTTGTAGGCTGGTTTTCTTTGCTTTCTGTTTAAAACCACTTATGAGTGAGTACATGTGATAAGTGTCTTTCTGGGTCTGGGCTACTTCACTCAAAATGATGTTTTCTAGCTCCATCCACTTGCCTGCAAATTCAAGATGTCATTATTTTTCTTCTGCTGTGTAGTACTCCATTGTGTAAATGTACCACATTTTCCTTATGCATTCTTTGGACAAGGGACACTACGTTGTTTCCAGAGAACCTACACAACAATGAGAGACTTACATAGATCTAATCTACAGGGATAATAGAAAAAGACAAGATCTCCTTAATAAATTGGGAGCATGGGGACCTTGAGAGTGGGTTGAAGGGGAGGGGAGAGAGAGAGAAGGGTGCAGAGAAAAATGTAGAGCTCAATAAAATTCAATTAAAAAAAACTCTTAAAGGGCTGGGAATGCAGCTTAGTGGTAAAGCACTTGCTTAGCTTGTATGAAGCCCTGGATTTGATCCCCAGCACTAAAGAAAAAATAATAACTACCCCAAGGCTTGAAAAAAAAATAAAGCAATTGCTTTGAATTCTAAAAAAAACCCTCTTCACTCATTAAACATATTTTATTCTAGAAATTATAACATAGAATTGTATACCATGCTATTTAAGATGTTTCCATTTCTAATGATGAATATTGATTCTATGTATGTTAACTTGTTATTATTTACTAGACATGAGTCCTTCTATCACAGAGTGGTCCTGGTGATACAATATATATTTTCAGTCTTGCATGAACACATTGTGTTTTAGCTTGTTTTAAACTATTTATGAGACAATGCTTAAGGCTTCAGTTTCAAGCCAGCTAGGATTCCCGAGCCTCGGTCTCATGAAATCCACTGTGAAGAGCCTTATCAAACTCTGTGTGGTGCACCTCATTATTTCCAAGGTTACGCTTGCTTATCTAACAGGCCTGCTGTCTGATAACAGACCAATCAGATCTGTGAGTGAAACAAGAGAAAAGCCCCATTAAAGGTGCTTTAGAAGCAAGGCATTGATCCCAAAGGTAAAACATTTCCTGCACATAAAAGAAAATGCTGGGAATCGATGCCTTTTCCGGTGAGCATTGAAGTTGGTTAATCAGACTAATTAGGTGCCGTTTGATGACATTCATTTATGATCATCATCGTGAGCGCTGTCATGGGCAGAATTTCCTACAGCTCATTAATGAACGTCCGTGTCATCACAGCTCAGGAAACTTCCCTATTATCGTGTATTCTTTAATTTTAATGAAACATTGCTCCTAATGATAAGAGATCTATCCAGAATTCCTACGCTGAAAGCTAAGGTGCTTTTACATGGTCATTAGAGTCTTACATTTTCTTCTATTCCGAAATAGCAGTTAGCTTTGTCAAGTAAGAACATTCCTTTCCTTTCTTGCCTCTTTATTTTTTTTTTTTTCATTTTTTGCTCCATTGGTCTTCCCTTAATCTGATACTCAAACAATGGATGGCATTTTAATAGCAATAAATTAATATTCCTATATAGACCATGCCTGTTGCAGATATTGTGAAATGTGACATATTTACCTGAGAAACTTTTAGACTATACACATGAATGCCACAGCTAAAACAGCTTAAATTAGGACTTCAGGATACCTGTATTATCTTATGTAAATAGAACTACGTTAATTTATAGCATGTCTGGAGTATTTGTTTATCCTGTTGGTTGAATTTAACATGTCCACGGTGGCTTGCTTCATGATTGATTACTGCAATCTATGTGCTTGGATTTTACATATCTGTACCCAGCGAACTTAATTTTCGAAAAAGGAGATTAAAATTTAAATGTATACAAATATATATATATATGAAATAAACCATTGAACCATGCATATGACTATAAAATTTTTATTTCCTCATATTAAAATGCAATTTGCTGTAAGTCTTTAAAATTTTTTGTTGACATCTCCTCCTTTTTTCCAAATAATATATTGTGCTTGATTTTTTATCAGTTTAAGCAATGACTACTTTCTTCATCTGATGGCAGCTGTTAATTATTGATTACTGTATTCATCTGATGAAGATGAATTAATTGTTAATTAAGCTCATAAGTAAGTTCCACTTTCCAATTCACTCATAAGCTGCCCTCACCTGTCGTCTCACTGTATATATAAATGCTGTGAGTACGATAAAGTCACACATACGTGTTTATATACTACAGTTTAGACTTGGTGTCATGTTATATAGTACACATATCCATGTATAGGTGTGTTTACACACACTATCATAAATCAAACATGCTTCTCCTAGTCTGAAAAAGTAAATAAATCATTTTCACAAGAAGCAATTTGCCAGCACCACAGTCTATCTCAGATGATAAATTTTTTGCAGATTATAAAATATAATTTCTTTTCAGTTATAAGGAAATAATTTATGGTTTTTAAAATTTTAAATAAGGAGAAAACAATTTTTTTCATTCTCATTAACTGCCACTTAGTTTTAAAAATTTGCATGCATACATAAAATTATTTAATAATGAATAAAATGTTTTTTATAAAAGAATCTACTTTAGAACTATGTAAGTTTATTAGAACTCTAAATTTGTCAGAAACATGTTAGTGAAGTTAATAATTATAACATATTTATGATAATCAATTCTCTGTCTTCTTTAATTCTACAAATCTGTTAAGTTAAGGAATATTTCTATTTACTTATTGATATTAATTTATAAAATCCATTCATGCATATATCTCTAAAAGTAGTCTATGCCCAAGTATATATATTTATAACAATTCATACAATTTATTCCAAAGCATTTTAATTACTTTAGAAATAATGAAATGCTTACATCTTATATTCAATTCAGGAGGTCATATTGATTTTTGTGCTTGCAAAGACTTTATTAAACACTGATAAAATGCTTAAAAGCACAATTATTAAAAATTAAAATTAAAAATACAACTATTTCTCCTGATCTCCTAATGTAAAATATAAATAAAAATATCTACACAGAATTAGAGCAGTAAACACTGTCCAACCGAGAGAAACCCACCCTGTAAATATGAACATGTAATTCCATCTTTAGTTAATGTTCCCACTTTACAAATTTAAGAGTTACTTGCTAAAGCTCAAGGGGAATCATATAAGACAAATACTTTTTGAGTTTATTTCCCTAACAACTTTTCAAGCTTAATTATATTTGTATCTCTTAGCTATAATGAAAGCATCAAAGGATGTATAGAAACTATATGTTATAACAGTGTGCTAAATACACTCCATCTACAATGGAATGAATCTTCGTGTGTGTGTGTGTGTGTGTGAGAGAGAGAGAGAGAGAGAGAGAGAGAGAGAGAGAGAGAGTGTGTGTGGGTGTGTGTGCAAACACATGCCTGTCCACGTGTACGTAACTAATTTGGGGTCATTCTCCTGCCCACAAGTGTGTGTGGAGGCCAGAGGACAATAGATCTAGTTCCTTAGAAGCCATCAACTTTCCTTTGGGGTTTCTCATAGGTTGAGCCAAAACGTGACTCGGAGATCCAGCTCTCACTCTCCCTAGTGCTAGGATTGTAGGCACACACCCCCACTGTGACCTTGGCATGCATTTAGGAGACTGAATTCATATCCTTGCTCTTGCAATGACTAAGCCAACTCCCTAACGCTGAGCATGCCTGATTTAATATGAGGAAACTGAGCCTCATAGGCACAGAAATCACTAGCCACAGAGACAGATTAAAACAGACTTCTCCTTCTCTGAAAAACTCATTTTTTAAATTCACCTTCCAAAATGGCTTGATTTTGTATGTTGAGTCATAGAAAGGGAAATATAATTAATAAATAATTAGCCCTTTGGGAATGTGGCAGAATTCACTGTCTATTCCTAGAAGTATACATGCCTTTTGCTTTCAAGGTCACATACTCATTTCATTTCTTAGTTTAGAAAGTGTTCCAATCCAGAAAATTTTCACAGTTAGTACAGTGTAACTTCCTTTTAAGACTTAAAGGAGAATTATAAATCTAGGCTGGAAGTGTACTGGAAGATGTCTAAGCAGTAATTTTCTAAGCAGGGAAGTTCAAATGATTCCTTATGAAATACTAATTACTTTTTCGGTAAAAGTACAAACACCTTCTCTCTTACCTCTGATCTATTTTTTTTTCTAAGTAACAAAATCTCAGTGTAGTCCAGATGATTGTTATATCAGTTCCTAAACAGAAGAAAATCAAAGAATATCTCCAGGTCAGAACGCAACATCTGAACAACGGCTTTTCTATGTGGATGAATGTGTTGTATGACTCTAAGTGTTCTCTAATTAAAGTGTTCTTTAGTCCCCTAAATATTTCCTCAACACACAGCAATTGCTCTGCTCTGAGTGTGTGTGTGTGTGTGTGTGTGTGTGTGTGTGTGTGTTATTGGTATTGCCCCAGTAAGTTAAAGAAAATTCATTTTTAAGCACAAACTCTTTTTGCACTCATAAAATTATTGATAGACCCGACATTATCAGTCCTTGGCAATAATTTAAAAGCATTTGTATTTTGAGAACTGTCACATTGATAATTTTATAGCATGAACATTCGATGGTTTATGGAAAGAATAGGGTGAGCCCAAGTCTACCGTATGAAACACAGTCTCTCATGAATGTACAGTTTCTCTAGTGGTGCTAACTGGAGAATAAAGACTCTTGTAAATCCAGAAAAGAAAATGCACGTATGGGCTCAACATTCAGCTTCCCCATCCGTTTCCCAATTATACCAACCACTGGTCATTAATATCACTTAATGTCAATGGATTCAACTCACCTATAAAAAGGCACAGGCTAAGAGATAGGATAAGAAAACAGGATCCAACATTCTGCTGTTTACAAGAAACACACCTCAACCACAAAGACAGGCACCTACTAAGAGTAAAGGGCTGGGAAAAGGCTTACCAAGCAAATGGACCTAAGAAACAAGCAGGTGTGGCCATACTAATTTCTAACAAATTTGACTTCAAACTTAATTCAATCAGAAGAGATGGAGAGGGACATTTTATACTCATAACAGGAACAGTTCATCAGGATGAAGTCTCAATCCTGAACATCTTTGCCCCTAATATAAAAGCACCCACGTACATAAAAGAAACATTGCTAAAACTCAAGGCAGCCATCAAACTGCACACACTAATAGTAGGAGACTTCAAAACTCCTCTCTCACCAATAGACAGGTCAATCAGACAAAAACCTAACAGAGAAATAAGAGAATTAATGGAGGTAATGAAGCAAATGGACTTAACAGACATCTATAGAATATTCCACCCAAATAGGAAAGAATATACCTTCTTCTCTGCAGCTCATGGAACCTTCTCGAAAATAGACCACATAGTCGGTAACAAAGCAAACATCCACAGTTACAAAAAAATATTAGTAACCACCTGTGTCTTATCAGATCACCGTGGATTAAAGTTAGAATTCAAAAACAAGGCTACCCCCAGAAAGCCTACAAATTCACGGAAACAGAACAGTCAACTACTCAACCATACCTGGATTAAGGAAGAAATAAAGAAAGAAATTAAAGTCTTCCTGGAATTCAATGAAAATAAAGAAACAACATACTCAAACTTATGGGACACTATGAAAGCAGTCCTGAGAGGAAAGTTCATAGCACTAAGTGCCCACTTAAAGAAAACAGAGAAAGCTCACATTGGAGACTTAACAGCCCACCTGAAAGCTCTAGAAAAAAAAAGAAGCAGACTCACCCAGGAGAAGTAGAAGACTGGAAATAATCAAACTAAGGGCTGAAATCAACAAAATAGAAACACAGAAAACAATCCAAAGAATCAATGAAACAAAAAGCTGGTTCCTGGAGAAAATCAACAAGATTGACAAACCCCTATCGAAGCTAATCAAACGGCAGAGAGAGAATTTGCAAATTAATAAGATCAGAAATGAAAAGGGGGACATAACCACAGACACAGAGGAAATTCAGAGAATCATTAGATCTTACTACAAAAGCCTATATGCCACAAAATTGGAAAATATAAAGGAAATGGACACTTTTTTAGATAAATACCATATACCAAAGTTAAACCAGGACCAGGTGAACAATCTAAATAGACCTGTTAGTCGCTAAGAATTAGAAGCGGTTATCAAAAACCTCCCTACCAAAAAAAGCCCAGGACCGGATGGTTTCAATGCGGAATTCTACCAGAACTTCCAAGAAGACCTAATACCTATACTCCTTAAGGTATTTCACAATTTAGAAACAGAAGAGTCGTTGCCAAATTCCTTTTATGAAGCTACAGTTACTCTGATACCAAAACCTCACAAAGACTCAACCAAGAAAGAGAATTATAGGCCAATTTCACTCATGAACATCGACGCAAAAATCCTCAACAAAATACTGGCAAACCGAATCCAAGAACACATTAGAACCTCACTCAGGATAGTGTTTTCTATTTCCATCCATTTGTATGCAAAATTCAAGAAGCCCTTGCTTTTTACTGCTGAGTAGTACTCTAATATGTATATATTCCATACTTTCTTCATCCATTCTTCCATTGAAGGGCATCTAGGTTGTTTCCAGGTTCTGGCTATTACAAACAAGGCTGCTATGAACATCGTAGAGCATATACTTTTGTTGTATGATAAGGCCTCTCTTGGGTATATTCCCAAGAGTGGTATTGCTGGGTCCAGGGGTAAGTTGATCCCGAATTTCCTGAGAAACCGCCAAACTGCTTTCCAAAGTGGTTGCACAAGTTTGCATTCCCACCAAATGCAATGACTTCAGGAGTCAGGTGATTAGCAAAAGCTGACTCCTTTATTGAAGATATGGGCAGACCTCTTGTGTCACCTCCCAAGGTCCCACTACTTATGTGGCTAACTCTGCTATGTTGTCCTACGTTCGTTGACATCTCTGGTCAGGTATCTCCGTGTGAGCAGTTTCTGGGTGTAGCAGCAGGCCTTGGTTTGTCTCAGGGAGGAAGTACCCTCTCATATGTTCATGAGGGTTGGTTTGGGCAGGATGACTATGGCTTGGATAGGCTGGCAGAGTTTCTCCTACAAGGTCCAACGGATAAAACTTTGAAGACATTTGGCATTCTTTATTGACTGTCAGTTACTATAACTTGTTACAATAACTTCTCTTCTGATCGCTGTCCTTTTTTGTTTATCACAAATATTGCTGAAATTAAACTGATGGGGTCAAAATTTTATCAGCAGCTTATCTGACATCTATCAATCTGTATGTTACCTAGATATCGTTCTAAACTATATCTGCATAATTTTGTGTTTCATTCCTATTTTAGCAAGGTAGTATAGGTCCTCTCTTTTGAAGTATTTCCCTGGTTTAAAAAAAAAAAGGTAATAAAAGAATGGCTCTACTGCCACCTCCTATAGATGCTTTTGCTGTCAGTAAACATAAATTGGATATCAGTTTCTGCAACATTTCAGTTTTATTAAATAGTCACTACAGAATCAACATAATAATATATATTACTGACCTTGCTTCATGCACATTACGGTAAGATATTAAATTGTATTCTTCTACATAGGGACCTACCAAGATACTTTCTAGCCAAGAACTCTCAGCCAGTTCTATACAGTTTCCCACATGGAATTTCCTAAGATTCCACAGCAGGGAACGCTGCTGAGTTAATATCTCTGGCTTCGCTGGGTTTATTTTAATTACTACTGTGAAAAAATGAAGCTATTCCATATTTTAATTAGCAATATTAAATAGAAAAATTGAACACACCATGATGAAACATTTATTTGTGACTCTAGCTGGAAGTTAAGAAGGAACAAGAAAAAGAGCCGATGGCTGGGAAGGTCATAAGATCTCTCATAAAACTTAGACCTGTTTATACTAAGAAATTATGATATCAAACTGCTTCCTAAAATTGTGCATTTAGACTTACAAATTCATGTTGTAATCAGGCTGCTTTGGAGAATATCCCAGAAGATGAAGTAAAAAAAGCCTAAGAGACTGAAGATCAAAAGAAGTAGAGGAAAAAAATGCCTCGATGTGATCTGGTCATTGTACTCCTGACTCTCCATGGCCAGCTACCATATAACATCAGTATAACACTGAGCCTAAAAGTGTTCATTATTCAACTCAACGACTGGATTTTAACATCAGGAAGAATTCAGCTGCAATAGAGCATAATCTCCTTGTGCTTGTAGATTAAAAAATAGAAATATGTTTGTCTGTATATGTAGTTCTTGGAGTTTGTGTGCACACATACACACACTTTTTTTCTCATCCTTTAAAGGTCTGAAGACCAAAGCACACACTCCATGCAATCATAAGAAAAGAATCTGTTGTCCCCAGGAGGGAAGATACCTATCTTCTCCTTTTTCCATTCTTGAAAGGAGGGGTGATATCCCTGACTGACTGATTCCTGAACAGGTGAGGGAGGAGCTTTCCTTTTCTCTCCTTTCTCTCCGTGTCCTACTTAGAAGTTACTTGCTGAGGCAGTTGGTGTCTGCCTGCTAATCAACCCCCTGCTCAGGACCGGGGTCAAGTTCAAAGGGTCTCACAGGGAAGAACCTTCTGACTTTTCTTGCCTTGCCTGCCTTGCCTGCTGGAATCTCCACAGGAGAAATCACGTCACTTACCTCATCAATGAGTTCAAAGACAAAAACAAGATTCATGGAGGGTTTCTGGAATTCTTTTAAATCTTCCAACCTGCAGAGAAAGTGGTTTTTACTTCTTTTCATCTATGTCATGTGGTTTCCAGCGGCTAAAGATACCTGCAGAGATGTATCTGCCACCTGCTTTTTCTGTACCCGGCTAGGCATGTTTATTCTGGAGAAAATAACTCAAAACTCACTATGGTCACCTTATTTAATCTGTATAATCCAATCCTACTTCAGTCCAAAGCACAGTTGACCTTGTTTCCATAGCATTCTGACTGATGTGACTTCTCAGTGGGTTCTGCATAAAAACGGGGGGTAACTGGAGTATAATTTTAACAAGTTATAACTTTAAAGCCAAGAATACAGCCAGTCAAGATATTTTTCTGTCACTACTGGAATTGTTTTACTTCCTAAATAACAACAGTCCATGTCTTAATAAGGTCTTCCCAGAAAAGGATTAGTAAACTACCTGTCTCCATTTTTTGACATAACGTCATGCTGAACAGCGTATGCTTTAAACTCAGTCTCACCGAACATCTGTTCTTTCTATATCAGAAGTGAAAATTTCTCCCACCTCCATAGCCCTTGATGAGATATCAATAGCTAAAGAATTACAAAAGGACCTTGTTTCTCCTTCAGTGAATGTGTGAAATGAAGATTTTTTTTTAAAAAAACAATCTTTATTTAAAAAAAAAACACAGTGCTTTTATCATTATCAGATGAATTTGATAGTCTAAACTACTTAAAGGGAAATTAAAACTTTTAGTAGATTTTCATAGTTATTTTTCTACAACAAAAGAACCAAACTTAACTTTGATATAGTGCTATGGAAGCATTCAAGAGTAAAATCATTATTTTGTGTTTGTGTCATTTCCCTTAAAACAATGTGATTTTCTACCCCAGTTACTTTTGTTATCTGATGGTTATCCTGACATTATTATGCTTCCCCATTATACAAGTGTTCTATTGGCATGTTAAACAGCTACTCAGCTACAATTTTCTTCGTGAACTTAGCAGCCTTCCTCACTATTAATTGCATGGCTGTCACATAGGCAAACTGTATATACATTTTGAATAATAAGTTCCTCCCTGCATTCAATATCTTTTGAATGCCTATGTACCTCTATGGCCTAGAATATTATGTGTGCAGATTTCAAACACTTGAACATCCCTTTAGAAAAAGACAGGGAACATGTTTGCCTCCTTAATTTCTCTGGTGTTAGAGCTGTCTCTGAGAGGTATTGCCTACTGTGAAGGAGGATATTCCTCTCCCAGTTAATCCTTTCAAGAAACATTTTTACAGAACCATCCAGAGAACTGTCTCTTAGTTGATTTTAGATCAGATCAAGTTGTCAAGAGTCACCATTACAATCATATATAAAACAGAAACTGATATTATATATACTTAAAGTCTAAATGTAAGACCTGAAGTCTAAATGTAAGAAGCTACAAGGTAACATGAAGAAAAACTTCTTGGCCTTTTTCCTTCGTGACAATTTGTATTGTCACCAACACTAAAGGTACAAGCCACACAAATGAAAACACGGGGATAGAATCACACTAAAGCCAAAAAAGAAAGTAAAGATTCCCTTAACTTAGGTAATATCAAAACATGCGAAGAAAACATATGAGGATTAATGAGACTATATTAAAACCATAAACATGATAAAGGTATAATAACCATAATAAATACCTCAAACAAGTCTATAACAAGGAAAAATATGCTTTAGCAAAGGAACAAAGGATTTGAATTGATATTTTTCAAAGACATACAAATAATAACTCTATGAGAAATGCTCAAAATTATTATTGTTTTGATAAAAATAAAAACCACACTGAGCAATTGCCTCACTTCCAGTTTGCAAAGACCATGATAATAACCTTATCATATAACTATCACATAACTTCTATTTGTTTCTGATCACACACTCTTGTGAAATATCTTTTTTTTTTCCTTTTTTTTTATTGTGAAATATCTTATTTCAATACCTAACCCCCAGAGTTGAGTGAAATCTTTTGGTGAAACTTCACATAAATGAATCCTACAGCCGCATGCTCCTGTTATCAATTACGCTATGAAATATTCCTTCATATTGACTCAACTTTTAGACTGTTGAATTTGATTTACCTCCAGGCATGCCATGAGAACTTCAGCTTTTGGAAAGTTCCACACTGGGAAAGGCACCTGCCATGCCAGCCATCACGGTTATTTTAAAAGTGCATATCTCATTTTAATGCACCATGTTTGGGTGGGGGGGGGGCATTGTTTACAACAATGGAAAAAAATGAAGCAACCTTCTTTAGAAAAACATTTATCCATCCATCATTTTCAAGCCTGGTCTACA
Organism: Microtus ochrogaster; assembly: GCF_000317375.1. NCBI lineage: Eukaryota > Metazoa > Chordata > Mammalia > Rodentia > Cricetidae > Microtus > Microtus ochrogaster. The sequence goes on from NC_022021.1 coordinate 40,388,024, forward strand.
AGAGCTAGTTCCAGGACAGGCTCCAAAACCACAGAGAAACCCTGTCTCGAAAAACCAAAAAAAAAAAAAAAATGAAGACTGGGATGTTACCACTTCACAGTAGTATTCTCTTTATGATGAAATCATTGTTGTAACCTATGACTAACAAATTGGAGATTCTAAAATATTTGTAGGAATAAGTAGCTGTTAATGTCAGAGTATGCTTGCTTTGCCCATCTGATAGACTGTAACATCTAACCTGTATTTAACAAAGGGTTTTTATGCACAAGTCTATAGAGCAAATGCATTATTTTTAACAAATCACCTTTTATTATATTGCAAAGCACCATTAGAGTACTCTGTTGAAAAATAATAATGCATAAGACATGAAAATTTATAAATAATTCATAGGTGCTACAAACATTACTCATAAGAAAGAAGATCTTATAACATATATTGATTTTATTGTATTTTTACTTTGTTTGTTGGACTTATAAATAACTCCCATTTGATAATTACCATCTCTACTAAAACATACATGTATGTACATATGTATGCAGTTGCATGTTTGTGTCTATGGAAGGGGGAGGAATGAGAAAATATTTTTCTATATCCAAGAATGATGTAGAAAACTCCTGATAATTTTTGCCAGTACCTTCCAAGTGATGAAATTAAATTCCTGTGCTCCCACATGAGGGCTTTTACATGTAAAGCATACAGTTGAGTTAGAAATACTTTTAACTCTCAAAGTGCATGCAGGTGTGCAAATTACCGATTGCAACATTTTTTTTTTTCTGTAAGGACGGTAAAAATGAACTTTCCTAGGATACACATCCTGAGAGAAGGTTTAAAGATAATTTTCTGGTGGATCAATGAGCTAGAAAAACTGTAACACTGAAAACTGAGTTAAAAAGTATTTTAAGAACAAGCAGAGGTTTTGAAACCACACATAAAAATTAAATAGTGAGTTCATTTGTCCCAAAATAATCCTGTTGTGTTAAAATAGCTCTATTTTCAGTAATGTATTGTTATCTTGCAGTATCTCCCCAGACAACTGACTAGTGAGTTTGTCTCCCCAAACAAGGATCCATTCAGTTCTCATATGAGCGATCATTCTTCAAAGCAACAGAATTAAATGAGATGATGACTCGGAAACATTTTTCAAACTGTGAGGCAATACAAAGATGGAGTATTTGAACTCTTTCTTTGCTTCATTTTATTCATTATAGAGGACATAAAAGATGATGAATTTGTAAAATTGACTGTACTTTTGGATGTATGCTTTCTGTGTTAGTTTTAAAGGTACAAATCGACAATGTACAATTGACAAGTAATACTATATCTTTATGTCAGAAATATGAAGGTCAAATTAAGAAATATAAAAGTTATTTGGGTAGTCCCATTGCTACTTCAGATTTTGTTATCGCAATCTTTATGGAGAGGATATTACCCGGAAACCGAATTCATAGTGTTCTATGTTGTACTGAAGGGTTTTTATTTTAAAAGTGTAACTCTTGTCAGGCCTTCTGAATGATATACCTGTCAGTCTAGGAAGAATTACTGTATAGATGACATGTATCCTCAACTGGATCATTTGAGGTGGGAAGACCCACTCTAAATCTGAGCCTCCTGCTTTGGTGGAAGCCTGTTGTTGGTTTTTACTCTTTTGGTTGTTGAGGGGCCCGCCACCCAGCTCCCAATTAAATCACACACATAGAGGCTTATTATTACTTATGAGAGCCCTGCCTTGGCTTGGCTTGTTTCTTGCCATTTTTTTCTTAAATTATTCAGATTACGTTTTGCCTCTGGGCTTTTATCTTTCTCTATTTCTCTATACCTTTCTTTACTTCTTTCTCTGTGGATTGCTCTGTAGTTGGGTGCTGGCCCCTGAGGTCCTCCTCACTTTGTTCTCTGGCTCTTCTTTCATCCTTGTTTCTTCTTCTATTTATATTCTCTACTTAGAAGCTCTGCCTATCTTAGATCATGCTAAGCTATTGGCCATTCATCTCATTATAGGTTCATCATGTGTTTTAGACATTCACAGTAGCACAGCTTCACAGAGATAAACAAACGCAGCATAAACGAAAGTCACACACCTGAAACAAATATTCTCCACCAGCAGTTTACGTAAAACCACAAGGAAGCAGGAAACCTTTGCTTTGTGCCTCCTTGCTCTCACTCTCACTGACAAGCTCATCCATCTTGTTGCTGAGGAATTCCTTCACTGCAGTTAGCACCGCTACTTTGGGATTTTAGCATACACCGAAGAATGGCAGCTGTCTAGGACTTCCCCAGGACTCCAGAAAAAGGTTGAGACTGCTGAAATATCCAGGCTTGAACAGCTCCAGGATGGTTTGCCTTTCCATTAGGACACAACCATTGTTGGACTACCCATATGCTGCATGTAGGGCACTCAGTTCGTTCCCATGTGCAGACTCATTTTATCAGTTCTGTTCCTTTGGAAGACCGAGATGAATACAACAGCCATATTCATTTCATATACCCTTAAAATGAGTGTGAAATATAGACATATTTTAGCTTTTATTGATCAAGTTTACTGGCACTGCCCATTATTTCTGCCACCAGCATTGTTCTGGGGATTATAAATAGGTTTTGTTACCTTAGATGGAAAAAACTTTAAGTAACCTTGATTTAATCTACTTAGCTCAGCAAAATACAATAAAGAAATCCCCGTATGCCAGCAATTATTTCTCAAATTCTTGCTACAATAAGACCCATTATAAACTTTAAGTGCCCCCCTGGGAGAGTACTTTCAAATTCGCTAGGCTGATCTGATCCAGTTCTATCACCTTCCATTAAGAGCTTTGTCAGATTAGGTCTAAAAATACAGAAGAATGTAGTTTAACCTTTTCAAAGGCTGCAAGCAGAAATGCCACCACCAGTCAATCCAGTGCATCACTTTTCTCCCCTGTAAATCTACTTTGGACTAATTACACCCTGTGGATCATTGCATAAAACAGTTCCGCACTTGTTAGTGAAGCCAGAAAAATTTAATTAAGCTTCTTCTTTCATTGTGTGCAAAACAGTTCTATTTAAATGAAAACTCTGATTTCTGCATTGTTCTTATTGATTGTGATGTTCATTTCCCCCCCTGGTTTGAGTTCTGGACAGACTCAACTATGTTGGAAATATGCTCTGAAGAAACTCTCTAATTTTCTGTATATAAACAGCTAAGTCTGAGTTTCGTCTCATTTCTTTCTTTCTTTTCTCTTTTAAAGAAATAAGACATTCTAGAGAATAAGAGAGCTAGAAAAATAATTGTATATACATACTGATACATATATACATTGCAATTCCAAATAGCAACAAGAAGACAGATCAATTCCCTGAAAATATTTTCATTTATTTTGTTTCATATCTTGTTGTTCATAAAAATTGTCAACAATTTACTCTTGATGAATGTTTCTACTCTCAATTGCAGTTTGAGTGATATATTAATATTCTGAAGTCATAGTTCATTTTTGTTTGGAACTTAATTAAAGTTTGGTCTTTGTGGTGCTTTGAATGATAAATGTGTCCCATAGGCTCACGAATTTGAACACATAGTCCCTATTTGACAGTGTTGCTTGAACAACTTTTGTCAGTGCTTCTTGAGCAAGTTTTGCAACATTTAGAAGATGGATCATTGATGGAGACAGCAAATTTTGACGGTCTATATCTTTGCCGTACTTCCCGAGTAAACTCTTGTTTCTATGTGCTGGTATAATGTGATCAAGTCCTTCTGTCCGAGATACCATGTCATTTCAAATATTATTCTCTCTCTCTCTCTCTTTCTCTCTCTCTCTCAAAATGAAACTTTTCATTTATAAGTGACATCAAATGGTATATTTTATCACAACAGAAACAAGTACAAAAAACAAATCTTTACAGGGTAAAACCATTGTCCCATAGCAATTACTCTTATCAGAATAGAAATTATCTTTGTTTTAATTCATAAGACTTACAATACCCAAATTACAAAAGTAACAGTTCATGTTTTTGAAAAGTAAATGTTTTCTAATATGTGAGTTGTAAGAAATGGTTCTATGCTGTGATTAAATGTACATTTCATACTTTTCCATTATGTGGCAACAGAACTGACAAATATTATAGTCATAAAGTTAGAAGTAACCTCTAGCTAAACAACTGATAAAGATAGATGTCACTACAGTGTCAGTAGCTTCAGCATTTTCAACACACTCACCAGGACCAAAGCTGCAATTCTTCTCTCTCTCAGAAGGAATGGCCATTGTTTGTTGAGAAGACACATTTTTATTTCTTGCCTATATGTATGCCTTGCACCACGTGAGCACATGTGCTAACTGAAGCTAGAAAAGGGTACCCGAACCCCTGGAACTAGAATCAGTGCTCTTACCTGCTGAGCCATCTCTCTAGCCACTGAGGAAAGATTTAGAAAGAAGTTTCCCAACTTCCCAAATTATCACAACAAAAACAGATCACAGGAGACATACATAGAGTCATTTCTACTTCGGGTAGAAATACCTGAGAAACTTGGTAGGTTAGCCTTTCTAAACACCTGTGTCAAAGAGGATAAGGAAACTGGAGGGAGGGAGGAAGAAAAGAAGGAACGGAACAAGAGAGCGAGAGAGTCAATGAAAGAAGTAGGGACAGAGAGGAAAAGGGGAATGGAAGGAGGAAGGAAGGGAGAGAGAAAGAGAAGCAGGACAGAAATAATGTGAAGGCAAGGAGGGGAAAAGCAAAGCAAAGGGATCAAAGCAAGTGAGGAAGGAAGGGGATGAGAGAGGGAGAGAAGAGAGACAGAAGAAAGAAACACATAAGGAAATGCAGTTACTCCAAAGAAAACATTTTGAAGTGCTGGAGTCTTGGCAGATTCCCCTGACATAATAACTAGCTTCATTTTCTCGTCCCACTGGGATTCCTGGAACAAGAGACAACAATTCTGTGTGTGAACAAAACAGCAGACTGATAACAAGCGAAAATGAAAAGGGAATGTCATGTTACGAGTTGGTTATATTTGTCTACTTGTGTTCACGAACAGAGAAAGGAGTTTATAATGATTGCATTTTTTCTCCCTAACAAAGAATCAGCTAGAAGGCATTCGCCTTGAACTACAAATGTTTTATTTTACTTTTTAAATTTTATTTTATTTTGTCAAAACATTGGAAATATTCTTAGGTTGCCTGTGGAGAAAATCATTTTAGTGTGAGCAGTGTTCTTCAAGATGCACGGTGGACTCTAAGCTACATTGTCATAGAGCATGATATAGCTCAGAAGTCCTTTAATCAGCAAGGAGTGCTTCAGACTTCTTGAGAATATCATTAATCAATTTCCCATTATACTTTTTTTATTGAAAATAGATTCTATTTTCATAGAATGTATCTTAATTACAGTTTTCCATCCCTCTACTTCTCCCACTCGCTCCCCACCTCTCCTATACTCTGGATCCATTCCTTTTCTGTCTCTCATTTGGAAAAACAAAACTAAAAATCAAACAAACAAAAACAGTCTCCCAGGAGATAACAACCAACCTTGCCAAAATAAAATATAATAAGATAAAACCCAAACCATCATATTGAGGCTAGAAAAGGCAACCCAACAGAAGGATAATATTCCTAAGAGTAGGCAAAAGAATCAGGGACACACTCGTTCCTACACTCGGAAAGCTACAATATACACCCAGAGGATCTGGTTCAGACTCTTGTAGGCCCGTTCTTGCTTCTTCAGTCTGTGAGTTTATGTGAGCCTTGCTCAGTTTCCTCAGAGAGTTTTCTCTTTTGGGTGTTCTCTATCCCCTCTGGCTCCTCTTTTGTGGGGTTCTCTGAGCTATGAGAGGGAGATATCCCATTTAAATCTATGTGTTCCAAGGTCTGCCCCCTCTCTCTCTCTCTCTCTCTCTCCCTCCCTCCCTCCCTCCTTCTCTCTGCATAAGGTCTGCCTGTGGATCTCTGAATTTGTTTCTATCTGTTGCCGGGGAAAGCATCTCTGGTGATAGCTGAATAGGACACTGATCTATGTATATCGGAGCAGGAGCATACCATAAGAAGTTATTTTGTTGTTTTTAATTTTTGGTTTTTAGACCAGTAGTATTTGAGTTGTTGTATCTGATACAGCAACAGCATTTCGGTCATGTTATGAGAATAAATGATGGCAGGTACCAAAAGATACCACTGCTTGGAAAAGTGCACAGGATACGGTGAAGAGGAAGCCCCCCCCCCAAAAAAAAAACACTGGATAAAGAGCATAAAGGAAGACTGTGAAACCTTGGGTATGACAATAGCACAAGCATCTAAGACTGCCCAGGATAGGAATAACTGAAGCACCTCCGTAAACAGGCTGCCCGTGCATGCATTGGGCTGAGCTCTCAAAGTTCTGTACCAATTTTTTTAATTAGGTTATTTATTTCTTCTGGAATCTAGTATCTTGAATCATTTATGTATTTTGTATATCAATCGCTGTTGGATGTGGTGTTGGTAGAAAGTAACAACCAATTGCCTGACTTCTCTTTTCTTAATATCCATTAATAAATTTTACTGGAATAATTCAAGAATTAAAGTACACCTCCAGGCTTCAAAGTTCTCCTAGTTTTACATGCTGTATTATTTTATATAGGAATCTTCATCCTCAGTTACATGATATGATCTATTACATATATCAGTCATGTGTATGAGAACTAGTGAGCAGAAGGAAGCAGCTAATATACACATATTTGCAATATGTTTATGTTTTAGTGACTACAAAAGAAATATCAGAAAAAATTAGTATCTTTAGTCCTGGGTGAACTTTGTGTATCCAACTGCATTGGACTCTAATAAGATATTTCTCCTGAAATGAAGGGCTACTATTGCATCCAACACTTCTTAGCACAAAAAGAGGAGGATAACTTGGTGGACTTATTTGAAATTTATGACACAATTTTCTTATGTCAGGAATACTACTGTCTTCAACCAGATGAGAATGCAAAAAGATCTTCAGGAGGCCCAAGATATCAGACAGGTGTTTTTTTCTTTGGCCATATCATGTTCCAGATTCAGATAAAGATACTAGTTTTAAGTATTCAAATTAAGATACTAGTTTTAGAGTGAGACAGACCTTAGCAGACTTTGTACTTGTCCATGAATCTAGCACTGAAACACATGATTTGCCATGAAAAAATAGTTGCCATCCACTGATTATTATGTTACTATTGTGCTTGATGTTAGAACAAACATACGAATGAATAAATAAAGAAATAAAACAGAAAAACAAAAAAAATGTGCAAAATTAGTTATGTCTCAAATCAAGTGTCCTGTCATCTGGAAATAGGGCAATATCTCCCAGGCTTATGCATATGTTCCGTGCTTGCAGTGATTATAAGGTCTACTTCAATCACACAGGAACTACCCGTTAGATTGGGTAATTGTATGAGTCACCATACCTCAGGAATTTTCTCACAATTGTTTGTTTACACAGTGGTATACAAAGATCTCATTGATTTTAAGTTTAAAATGTTGTTTGGCTATTTTGCACTTTGCCTGTGCCTCAATACACTAAGAAAGATCGCTCTACAGTGGAGACACAAGCAAGGAAGGAAGAATCAAATTGCCAGCATCAAAGGCAAATCCTTTACAGAGTGCTTTTATGATGACCGATTCTGTTCTTAATCTATGGAAAAATAGTAACACAAATGGTGATGAATAACTAATAGCACAAGCATCTCAGGAATTAAGGATTCTGTTATCCTCCTTGGGAAAGAATGACACCAGTTGAAGGCCATGATGAGTACAAAATAATACATGTAATGCAGTGTGTATTTCCTCTTAATATGAATTGTGTTTTATATCATTACCTTAACTCTAAACATAAAACTTATTATTAACAAGTTAAGTAATGAGTTGAATAACATAACTACGAACTAGAACATCATGCTATAGACTGCCTGACCTCATGGATCATAAAAAATAAACAAGTGCTGATAGGTTCCAATAATTATTAGGAAGAGAAGAAAAGAAGGTTTTTGCATGAGTTAACTTGCTTTTAACTTGGCACTAGCAATTAGAACTAGCCAGTTTATGGAGCGGATGCCAGAACCTTCAATGAGCCACTGATGGCAGTGTAATTCTCCTTGGGTTTCTGCTATAATGATCAAGCCATATCTTCTATGACGGCTGGGTTTAAGTGTGAAGACAAACACCAAATTAAACAGTTCTCCTGCAGAGAGCAGAGTCAAGCAACTAAATTTCACACATTGCTGATTACTTGGAAAGCTTGTGGGAAAGGAATTTTTAGAGACTTAGCAAGTCATTACGGACAGAGGTTCGGCATCTTCTAAAAGCCCAGATATCTTGCTGCCATCTATCACTGCAAGCACCATAGCCTCCAGGGTTCATTACATTTACACGATTCCACAGAGGAGATGTTCTTATAGGTTAATGATTCTAAGAATAAGGAGAATCATTGAGCTGTATTTTTCAAAGGCAACTGTGTATGATTATTAGCACAAAATAGGTTGCGTATATTTTAAGCTACTCAAGGAGAAAAATAAGCCAGTTAAGGTCTACAAGTAATCTGTAAACTAATAGTCTGTAGTTCTGCCAGTAACATTCTCTGTATTATCATCTGCAGCACCCTCCTGTGCGTCTGGTATACAAGCCAGCTTCTTGAAGCTGCAAAACAAATTAAATCCGAAGCTTCAGTTATGCTATCAAAGTTCCCTGGCTAATGGGTTTCTGGAACTCTAGATAATGCAGAAGGCTGGAATCGTGAAGGTAGGCACTGATATAGTCTCTCCTGCCGCTTGGATGAATGCGTTTCTTCATTTCAGAAGTAAATGTTTGCATACTCTCTCAACCTCTCAGTGCTGGCCCCATGAAGCAAAACTGTGGGATAATGTTCAGTACGTGAGAATTTTCCTGGTCTAGAGTTTTGCTAATTTTTTCCTACTAGTTACATGCCACTGAAAACAGTGATGAAAGAAAGTATTAATCTTAATTAACACTTGTAAGAAGCTTGCCTCAAAAAATTAATTTGTGGAGCCGGGTGTTGATAGCGCACGCCTTTAATCCCAGCCCTCGGGAGGCAGAGGCAGGCAAATCTCTGTGAGTTCGAGGCCAGCCTGGTCTACAAGAGCTAGTTCCAGGACAGGAACCAAAAAGCTACGGAGAAACCTTGTCTCGAAAAATCCAAAAAAAAAAAAAATTAATTTGTGGCCATCTTTACATTTTGTCCTTATTTTATAAAGAGGATGTAGGCATATTCCCATGAAAGTGTATGTTTCCAAGATGTTTTTTTAAATATCAATTATTACTAGGATTTTCAACTTGAAGCCAAATGTCTGTATTTATGATTTCTGTTATTGGAAGCAAGTAGTTGGTCAAACTTGATGTTATATAATATTGATATAATAAAATGCTATATTCAGATATTGCATTTTAATTTTGCTTTCTATTCTGCCATCTAGAAATATGGATTTAAAAACTTTATTCTAGGGACACAAGGACCTACTCTTTCTCTCTGTCTTTCTTTGTGTTTACCTCTCTATCCGTCTCCCTCTTTTTCTCTCTCACATCCACAAACATTCACACACACTATAATCTAGATTATACAAATATCAAAATCATCTATTAAACTATATGATGCCAAGATAATAAATAACATTTAATAGTAGAAAGTGTATCTGCAATTAAGCCTATAATCCCAGCTAAAGAGGTATTTAGGTGGGGGAGACAGGGTTAGTAAGTTCAAGACCCATTTGACCAAATGATTCAGTGAGACCCCTGCATAATTTATCAAGTCTTTTACTGTGTTAATGTACCCTTACAAAGGCACCTTTGAGAGAAATGGTTTATTGTGTGTCAAAGTTCCAAAGGCAATCCAGTATAAGAAGGCAGAGAAGTCATGAAATCAGGAGTTTAAAGACATAGCTGATAGATTGCACATTCAGTCAACAAGCAGAGAAAAATGGATGTTTGTGCTTAACTCGTGTTCTTTTTAGTGATTCTAGAGTCAGAACCCATAGGAATGTGCTCCCCATATTCAGGTCAATTCTTCCCACTTGTTTGATCTCATTTTGGTAATCTCTCACAGGCATGCCCCAAGGCTAACCAAATCTAGATAACCTTAAGGTGTGTGTCTTCCAGGTGATCCTTGATCTTTTCAAGTTCAGAATCAGTATTAACCATCATACCCCAAATCATTTTTTAAAAAGTGCAAAAAGAATGTAACTAGAATTCAATGTTTCCACTTTCTCTATGCAAAATTCCATATTGGAGAAAAATAAGCAAACAACAACAACAACAAAATCTGCGCGTAAGCCCCACAGCTCTGTGAACTTACCTTTATATAGTTTTGAAGAAACTACGCTGATTAAGGAAAAGCAAAGAGAACTCTCTCTGTTTCAGCAGTTATTTCAATGTTTACATACATTTTGGCTCTCCATTTATTCATAGCTAATTTAATTTCCATTTCCTCATATTGGCATATGTCTCTGTTTAGCATGTAATTAAATTATGCCACTTAGAAAAAAAATTCTACATTCTAGTTCACCAAGTTGCTGTTTCTAACATGAGCATGCACACAAAGGTGACAAAATACGAGAGCAAGCACATTTGAACTTCTCAAATAGTTTGATCTTCACACTTTTATCTGGAGAAAAATGAGCAAACATGTGTTTACTACACTGAGTTAATGGTTCAAATGACTGTCCCGGAAAAATGAACACAAAACAATGCAAATGAAGCACAGCCATGGTGAACACAGGGACCTCTCCTCCCTAAGTTCTGGATGACATTCATTAATACTGTAATCAGTAGGAGCTTACAGCAATGAACCATAAATGTGGAAAAATATTAATTAAACAGTGCGGCACACTGATAAGAAAAGGGGACTTAACAGAATCATCAAGATACCCTGCTGGTCCTGAAAGGCACTAAATTAGATGGACTGATCAATGAATTCCAGGGAATGTGGGCCTTTCCTATCACATCAGTGATGGGATTAGAGAGTTTTCACCATGGACTGATCAATGAGTTTCAGGGAATTGTTGGTCTTTCCTACCACATCAGTGATGGGACTAGAGTTTTCACCACTTCTGGTTGAAATGACTTTTATCACTCAAATTCCAGTTGTCAAGCTTGTTCAACACTTTACCCTGCTTCCTCAGTTTCAAATTGCCCTTAAAGACGAGATTTCAAGCTACTGAATATCTGCTTAAACAAGGACTCCACACAAAGTCAGGTAAATGTTTGGCTCTTCATATCCACCAGCCCTGCTTTGACCACCAGATTGCAGTACTGTCACTGCTCTGTTAATCCTAGCTGCCTTGGATCTAGTGATTTTATTCATGCTGCAGCAAATGAACAGGTTTAGTTTTACCTGCAAGTTCCAACATGAAAGCAAATGTACTCGATTGAATTTGTTATTTAGGACCTTAGTCCTGAGGAACTTAAACTGTGATTGTGCTTTGTCTGCTTGGTTATCATCTACCAAATACTGTAGACAGATATTTGGTATCTGAGAAGCCACAGCATCTCACCCATTCATTTTCTTCTATTTTCCTGTTCACTGTCAACACAAACCCACCAATTACTGACCTGCTCTTTGAACCTGCATCTTCTGCAGAGCTGATGTACCTCCCAACCCCACTGTGACTGGAGCCTGTAGGGATCAGGAGTAGGTCAATACCAAAACTAGGAAAAAAAAACCTATCTCTAAGGAACAGTAGTAGTAAAAAACCCTTTAGTCCCCAAACTGTCTTTTGGGTATGTGGTGTAGTGTTTGTATTTGTCAGTATGGTTGTGTGTACATGCAAATGCAAGTGCATGTGCACATGAGTGTGCTGTTTGGAGGCTGCAGGATGATTTCAAGTGTCTCTTTCCATTGCTCATTGCCTTTGATATTTGAGACAGAGTCTCTCATTGGCTAGGATGACTGACCAATGAGCTCCAATAATCCTTATGTCCTCAACCATAGTGATGTGATTATAAAAACCTGCCACCATGTCTTACATTAGTGTTGGAAATCCAAGCCTAGATTATACAATTTTCTAGGCAGACACCTCACTGAGCCATCTTTTCAAAATCCCCACAGTTCCCTCAGGTGCGATCATGCACTGGTTTGGTTTACTATTGGCTCCTGAAACTTCCAAGGAAATTCCTTATTTCTCTTGAATTCCATGGTTAATATTTCTCTGATTAGTATTAAATTATTACTCCATTGTGAATGGAAATTAGAATTTGCTTATTTTTTTGTAGTAATGGAAATATAATTCAAAGTAAAGAACCATAAACCCGAATTAAGGTATTCTAACCTCAAATGAGATATCCATGAAAACAAAAAATAGCAATAAGCACATCCATGGAAAAAAGCAATAAGGACAAAGCAAGAGGGTAAACTGGTCACATGAGGTGCATGATGACATGGTCAGTATGTCTTTGTTTTAGGACTCCACACATGGCTTCTTTTAAATATATGTGCAATACTATACTTAGACATAATCCTTCACCTTAGACTATGAGAGTAAGGTCAAAAATTATTATTGGTTGTATTATGTTGGTAAATCAAATAGGGACATAGGAAATAGAAATTACAATATAGTAATACTTTCACATAAAATATATTAAAGAAGGTGGCTAGAATGTGAATAACATACAAATAAAAGGTGAAATGTAGTGTACAATTGGTTTTTGAAATTGCACTCAGTACATCTACATTGGTAGCGGTTGAGCGATGAGAGAAAGTCTTGGATGGCATTCAAGGGGGCTATTTATAGTGTTGTGATAAGAGAAATCCAATTTGTATAGAAATGAAATCTTTTCATGATGAGGACTTCCGTGAACTCTAAAGAAAGTTCTCACAATCATCCTGTATTAATTTAAATGCACTTGCCCTGTTTCATATTAAAATATCAGTTTCCCAACCCATAAAGTATGTTTCAAACTACTATTAATCTCCTTTTAATGAAGGTTTCTGAGAGTTGGAAAATTAAAAGTTCATGAAGGACAAAACAGAGAAAATTGCATGACAGTGGCATTTAGTACCAAATGCAACATTAATTTATAATTAAAAAGGATTATACTTTAAGACAAAATAGCATAACTTACTTTTAAATATTATCTTATATAACTTTCTGAAATTACCTAATCCGGGTAAATTTTAAGTCATTTTTAAATAAACTATTATAGAAAATCTGTATTTTGATATTTTAGTTGCTCAAAACACTTCAAACAAATAGTTAGTCCTTAGAAACAGAGAGAAAACTAAAATCTTTTAGTATGAGGGGTGTTGGTGATGGTAACCATGATAACTAGAGCAGAAACAGTATTTAGAAAAGATGCTGATGTTTAGTGATATTTCATGAGGAAAGTTCCCAGCTAAGAAGTGTGAACACCCAAAGTTCTCTCAGGATCCCAGAGGCTGCAAGAGCAACTCTGGTTTCCTGTTTGTTTTGGTTTTTTGTTTTGTTTTGAGACAGTATCTCACCAAGTAGCTCCGACTGTCCTGGAACTCACTAGCTAAACCAGGCTGACCTTGAACTCACAAAAATCTGTCTGCCTCTGCCTCCTACATTCTGGGACTAAAGGTTGCACCACTATGCCTGGCCAAAGGAAAGTCATGAATCCAAAAGGACAAGAGTTTAGTAACAACTGGCCTAGAGTTCCCCTGTGCAGAGCAAACTGTTCCTTGAGACCTGGCTCCTGAAGCTGGCTGAATCCTCTACCAAAGAGAAACCCAGAGCATACCTGCCAGGAGTGGCTGCCTCCTGGGGATTCTACACTAGTCCTCTTCTTCCCCATGGCTTTACTGGCCACCAGTACCAGCAGTCATGCTAAAGTACTTTTGTAGCTTGAGACAAAGTCCTGGGATCCCTGCTTTAGCTTGATGGATAGGAGCAAACGCGTGCAGAGATGCCGATGCCAAGGGCTGAAACAAACAAACAAAAACAAACAAACAAACAAACAAAACACCATTTCTCATCTGTTCCAAGGCCCTACTCAAGCTACAAAAGTCTGAATGGCCTCCTCAGCTTCTTTGTGTTTCCCTTCACAAACAGGGATCTTCCTGTTTGTTTTCTAATGGGATGCAGACCTCAGTGGATGGGAGGGGAGATGGGATGGAAAATCGTAACCAGGATATATTATGTGAAGAAAAAAACAGCTATTTTCAAGAAAAGGGGGAAAATGGTCTCCGAAAATTCAGGTGTTTCATGCATCTGATTTTTAAACTTTCAGAAGAAAAGTTAACATAAAGTTATAAAACTAAGTCATATATTTCAAGCTAAATCATCTATAATCATATTAGAGCAAATATTCAGTTAAAACTTAGGTCAATGTCACATTAAGCTTACACAGGTAACTTTGGAGCCAGTAGCACAGGCTTGTTACTAGCTACTCTTACATGCTAAATTGACCCATATATCTTATCTATGTTTTGCCACTTAGTTTGGTACCTTGTCTCAGTATGTCATGCCCCCTTGCTTCTCTCTACATCTGCTCATGACTCCTGGACTCTGCTCTTCTTCCGAGAGTTCTCTGTTTGGCTCTCCCATCTAACCTCTACCTATCTAGCTATTGACCAGTTAGCTTCTTATTAAATCAATCACAGCAATATATTTCATACCATGTAAAGGAATAGTCCACAGAAATGTTTTTGTGCTTTATTTCAGTTATCTTGATGTTGGGTAAGGGCTTGCTGTAAACTGTTTTTATTATATTGAGAAATGTCCTTTGCATCCCTAAACTCTCCAGAAATTTTTTATGAGAGGTGTTGGATTTTGTTCAAGCTCTTTTCTGTTTCTAATGAAATGATCATGTGATTTTAATCGCTCAGTTTCTTTATATGGCAGACCATATTTATTGATTTAGATGTGTTGAGCCATCCTTACGTATTTGGGATGACATCTACTTTGTTCTGTACATCTAGGATTTTGGATATTATTTCTAGAATGGCCTAGTGTTTTGGTGTTCTTCATGCTTCAGCTTCATATACCTTTATTGCTACCTCATTCATTAGGCTATGGAAATTTTCTTCTGGGATTTGGTAAAAATATTTTTGTGACTTTTACTTGGGTTTTTTCTCCTTCATTTACTCTTAATCATGTTAGATTTATTTTTATCATAGTGTCCCAGATATAGACATATTTGGCTTTTTTGAGACAGCGTATCTCTGTAGCTTTGGAGCCTGTCCTGGAACTAGCTCTTATAGACCAGACTGGCCTTGAACTCACAGAGATCTGCCTGCCTCTGCCTCCCATGTGCTGAGATAAAAAGGCATGTATGACCATCGCCCTGCTCTTCTTGTATTCTTTTGATGAGGCCTGCCTTTGTATTTCCTGAAATTTTCAAAATTGTCATTTCCAAATTTCAAAGTTTTTTTTGTGTTTTCACTTTCAGATCTTAAGAGGTATTATTCAATTCCTTCCTCTTTATTTGCATTTTCATATATTTTAAAAAGGAATTTATTCATTTCTTCCTTACTTATTCTTTTCTTCCCTAAGGACCTGCTTTATATTCCCCAAAGCTATTTTAATGTCTTTGTCTGTGTTTCAGCTGTGTTGCAATTCTCAGGGCCTAATGTTCATGCTTTACTGGGCTCTAATATAGGCATGTTGTCCTAGCTGAAATTGATTCCATTTTTACCCTAGTTTCTATGCATCTGTGTTTTAGTAGCTAATAATTATGGATAATGATACATAGTCTTTTTCTGAGTTTTGTGTTTTGTTCCTTAGCTTCTGTTACCCACTCTGATTCTTAGAAGGATGTGGTGGCTGTTTGCCGACTGGCAGGAAATTTTTTCTGGCTTATTGCTGGTGTGGCCACTGTAGTTTCCAGGCAAACTGTGTTTCTAGGTATTGAGAGTGGACACTTAAGAATGGGAATAAGTTCCAATAGGGCTGATGGCTGAGGGGGTCTACAGTGGGAAGACAGCAAGATCTTCACCAGAATCTGCTGAGCGCCCTGGGAATGGGATGGAGGGTGAGGACAGACCACAGCAGTCGGCTATGGGAGTGGGGATGAGACTGGGGTATTGAATACTGGGAAGAAGGAGAGTGAAGATCTGAAGGTTTCTTGCTTGCTTCTCTGCCAGATTTGGCTGGGGGGGGGGGTTCCCAGGGAACGTCTGCTGCATTTGTGGGCTGGGACAATGGGATAAGTAGCAGGAACAAAGTTTAGCAAGGGTGTGTGTGGAGTGGAGGGAATCTGTGTAATCCATCAAAGGTGGAGCCAGAGAGGAAGGAAAGCCAAGCCGGTGATCTCCATCAAAGCCAAGCTTGATGGTCTTCCTCCATCAAGCCGAGGATGAGATGGGAGGTTAGACGTTGATGAAAGGGGGAAGAGAAGGATGACTTGCCGTTAGCCTTCTGTTTCTGTGGCTAGAGTTCAACTGGCTTTATCTAAACTCATAGTTTGGAAAGGAAAACAATGATAAATGTTATATAACAAAAAAATAGCATTTTTTTTCAGCTCTCAGGGATCATTTGCTTGTTTGGAAAAAAAATAAGACTAACATCCTGCTTCATCACTGTCACAGTTAGATAACTATTCCTTACATTATTTTGTTTATTCTACGCGTAACTATATCATAACTATATGGTTCATTAACTTAAGAGTCATGTCCCAGATTTCTCATATGTGATATTCTGAGTATTGAGATGTGTTATAAATAATAAGGTCTCTGTTCTTAGTTTATGTGCAGCTTAAGGAAGCAGCAACAACAAAAACTGAATTTATGACCTTATTTACTTCAAAAACATATAAAAGTTTTTGCATGAATGGAATTAAATCAGACAGAGGGTTTTTGTTTTGCAATACCAAAATATTCCAGAAGCATCATTTCTCTGAAGAATTCATTGAGCTTCACTCCAACAGTTATGAAAGATAAAAACATGAAAAGGTACAAAGAAAGGTTATAGAAGCTGAGACAGTAAATGTCATTGCCCCAAGTTAGAAACGTAATTTGCAAGCTACAAACAAAGGGTTAAGTAAGTACAATAAAAGCAAAAGGCAATGTAACCGAATAAAATTGAACTACTAATGGTGGGCCATATAAACTTGAACTTTTCAGAAGAGGGAGAGGAATAAGCAATATATTGAAGTTATCTGAATAGACTCGAGAAGGTAAGAATGCCAATGAAGTTTCCAATTTAGCATAGTAAGTAAAAGAGGAAATGAGAAACTTTGGTTGGAAAAGGACAGAAATCAAGGTATCAGAGAACATATAGATGAGGGAGCTGTTTTTAAGATCAACATAGGACAAGTGGAGACCACTATATAAATTAAGCTACACCAGACTCAAAAGTTTCTCATTTGGAGGCTTGCAAAATATATAAACATATAAAATTGTATGCATATGTGCATGTGTGTTGGTGTAGGCAAGCTTTCCTTTTTGTTGTTGAATGAGAGCAAAATAGAGCTTAGTTAGCAGAATTAAAAGGGTCTCAAGAAGGGAAAAGAAAACAAAGGGAAGGGACTATGGTCAAAGTCCAATATAAACTTGAAAGAAAATCTTCAGTAGACACATCTGTGTGAGGTGCAATGAAAAATAACTATTAAACAAAAAAGAAAAAGCAATAGGGGAATATAATTTCTTAACTTTTTTATTTTTTAAATAATTTTATATAATTTTATCTTGGATAGTATCTTATGGAACTGGTCACAACCAAAGTAAGACTTTTATCATCAAACAAGGCAATCCAGACAACTCTTTAAGTGAAGTTCACTACCCAGGTCATTGTAAATTGTGACAACCAAACATTAAAACTAATCAAAATATTGTTGAATTAGCTTAAAACAGCCACATATTTTACTACATAAAATTTCGCTTTATTTTTGTATCAATTTAGGATAAATAGGGCAGCCATTTTGAGATTATAGAACTATCCCTTCTCAAATGATAAATTATTCAAGATAGACAGCAAGGCTTTAAACTAGGAGATGGTAACTGTGCTCCTGAGGGACAAGTGAGACCACATTTATAGGGAATTAATGAGCTGCTGAAGCTCACGATCATTCTAATCTTTGTGGAGTGCTTAATCCTCTAAATTTAAGACACCATTATCTTTCCAAAGTAACTATGGCCACTTATATTTTAGATATCAGAAGATTCTCACATCTCAGAAGATTCTTACATTTCACTATTATTTTCATGAAATCGTTTGAAAGGCTTTGAGACACAAACTAACAAAAGCCCTTTAAGGTATCTTTGAATTCTTTGAAAATTATCTTCTATTTACTCTGAGCCGCAGCACAGACTCTGTAGATAGGTATTTAAGTGGCAATCTGGCTAAATTGTTAGGTTGCCATTTCGTCAGTGGGATGAATATGAGGAGTTCACAAAAACAGTCTGCACCGCATGATCAATGAAATACTCAGCGCACCTGATTTTGTCATTATATACTTTAAACTAATAAAAAGTGTGTATGGGTAAAATAAATGATGCCATTTTGTGGTAGATAGTTTCCTTTGTCAAGAAATAATGAATAGATCTCAAATACAACCTATGGAGAACGTTTTCCCTTCACAGGAAGAAAAATGGATAGAAAAGAATACTGAAGACTAAAAGGCTGCATCTACTGTGTCTAACTAAAGGAACACTTGTGACATTCCATCAGAAATTACCTGTTTCCATTTTCAGAAATTGTCAAATTGAAATGCAAAAGTGGGAAATGTTTTTATCATATTAGTATAGTCCAAGCATATAAACACAGAAAAGAAAATTTAATCTTTGAAATATATCAGTGCATAAATCATTGTAACTATTGGTGTAGATTTGTCAGCTACTGTGTTTACTAATCTTACTCCCTTTGTGTTAGACTTTTGATATTTTGGGAGTTGTATAAATATAAATTAATTGTGTATAAAATAATGACTTTCATCCTGACATTTTTAGATATACACATCATTAATTTTGATTTCATTCACCTCTGTTACCTCTCTGGAAAGGAACTTGGAATTCTCTCTCCTTGTCCAGTGATATAACAAGTACTGTCCCTTCATGAGAGATAGACTCATATACACTAGACCCAGATGCCATTCTTTCTACAGTTTAGTCTTCCAACTTGAACTGTTTATTCTATGCTTTAAGATACTTTCCTATTGCTGTGCTAACAAATCTGACTAAGACAATTTATAAAAGAGTTTATTGGGTTTATAGTTTCAGAGGGTTTGTCCATGACCATATCGTAGGGAGAATTGTAGCAGCCAGATAGGTTTAGCTGTGGAGCAGTAACTCAAAGCTTATATCTGATTCACAAGTGTAAGGCAGATATAGATAGAGATAGGTAGATAGATAGATAGATAGATAGATAGATAGATAGATAGATGATAGATAGATAGATAGATGATAGATAGATAGATGAAAGAAAGAAAGAAAGAAAGATAGATAGATAGATAGATAGATAGATAGATAGATAGATAGATAGATAGATAGATAATCACACACTTCCTCCAACGAGGCCACACTTTCAAGCCTCCTAGTACTTTCCAAACAGATCCACCAACTAGAAACCGAACATTAAAACATATGAGCCTTTGGGAACCTCTCATTTCTGACAACCACAATCACAAAGTTCATTAAGCCTGTGTCACCTGGCTTTTTTTTTTATTCTGTTTACTGGAGTGAGTCTTTTTTAGCTTCATCTTAGGCTCCCTCTCCTTTATACATTTGATTGAGAGTGCTTGTTAATCATATCCTAGGTTCATAAATCTTGAAATAAGTGGAAAAAACAACATTTCACCCAATTCTGGATAAAGGAGTACACATGTTAAAAATAATCCAATAAAAATCGTGTTTTTAACTTGTGCAGAATTTCATATTTTTCAGTTTCAGTCAGTAATTTATAAGGCATATTTAGAAAAAAATCAAAAACACTTGTAGAAAATCTATTCATATTAATGCCTGAGGTGCACTGAGTGACAAGTATTCACCATAGTCCTAAGTGTTTGAACTGGATGGTGTACTGTTTGGGGAGATTTTTGTAGTACAGCTTTCCTGGAAGAAGTATGTGTCAGTGAAAAAGCTTCGTGTTTCTATAGTCTCACAGTAATTTCATTTATCCTCCCTGCCTTGTGCTTCCAGCATAGATCTGATCTCTCAGCTTCTGCTCTCAGGTCCTTACCTGTCATTGGTTGCCATGCATCTCTCTGGCCTTGATGGACTCTTTTTCCTCTGGAAACATAAGTTCAAACGAATTTCTTCTTTTATAAGATGCCTTGGTTTTGGTGTTGCATAGTAGCAATAGAAAGGTAACTAACACAATGCCATGAGGGGATATAGTCTTAAGTATGTTTATGTGTTTTTACATTTACAAAAGCTTCCTTTAACCTAGATTTGCCATGAAATTCCCTTTGAAGATAACTTGTAAAAAATGTTGTTCTAGAAGCTGAATAGTGGCCTCCTACTTGGGTTGAACACATTCCCTATATGATGCTTGAACTTAAATAAGATATCAAAGCCCAATTTGAAGCAGATTATGAAAGAGGAAATATGGGACAACTCACACTAAAGGCCTTGCGAAATGCCTGCTATGGAAACCTACTACCATAAAAGTTTCCTAAAATAGATCTATGTATAAAGAATCTAAATGGAGTTATTATATCAGTTGGAGAGACTTCCTCGACTAGACAGCAAATGCCACAATCTGAAATTCCTAGTGGCAGGAGTGATTTATATCTCTTAGAGTTGTGGCCAAAGGATTTCATAGATAACCACCATCTCCAAATATCATAGACTACTGCAAAGGCCATTTGACACTCCCCATAAACTAAAGTAAAGGCACTATAATAATTACAATATTTATATCATCACACATGGAGAAATCAAGTTGGTGCCCAGTTAAAAGCTTCGCAGAAGCCTAATTCACAGAAGTGGTGAACATGCCTTCACCATAATGGAATGGGTAGAGCAAACAGACAGGGTCACAGAGTTGGTCCAAGTCATGCCCACTTAGCAATTAAAAAGAAAAAAGTTGCTCTTGGCCAGAAAATGATTACAGATACACAATAAAGAGAGATTCAGACAATAAAAAAACCTCCGACAAAGACACAGTCTATTTTAAAAAATGTACGTAGGCTTGGGAGATAATAAAGGAAAAAAAGTATAGATCTTTATAAAAATAAGTAAAACCTTTAAAGAGACAGTAAAAGTAATTTGAAAGAGTACAGACAGTGATAGATTAAAGGGGTAAAGAAAACTAAGACACATAAAGTTGGAAAATACACAGAGAGTCTGGATTATGCATATTAGTGTGTTTTCTTTAAATTTTTTGACTGCAAAGATGCATTTGATCCTGGAAGCTGTTAAGTTAAACCAACATAAAGGTATCTTGACTTCAAAATTTGAGTCTAATGACAAGTTACTTTGGAAAAGAGGTTCTGCTTTTGTTTCCACAAAAGATGAGAACCTGTGGATTCCTTCCAAGCTAATGTGGTTTGATGGAAGGAGACCTCCTGGAAGGTCTCTACAAACCCAAAAAATACTTCACCCAGCATACAGCAGGAAGTAGCCTGGAGAAAACAATTTTCAACTTCCCAAAATGATTTTTTATAAATGTTTGTTTTCATTTAAAGGGAGATATTATATAAAGATGAATACTTTGCATTGTTATGGATCTTGGTTTGTTGAAACAAATTTAAGGTCAATTTTGTTACACTGTGTATAACTCTTGATTAAGGTATTGTGTTTATGCAGCTCATTTAAAAATGTAAATTATAATTAAGGTATACAAACTAATAGATAGTCATTTATAATAGTCAAACTTGTAGTCATGTTAGGTTTTCTAATGTACAGAGATTATTTCCAACAGTTTGTAATGAAAGACCCTCACCCACTGGGTGCAGGCCCAAGAGGAAGAAGACCCACGACTCAATTAACCAGTCCAGCAGATGCAAGAACAAGAGGGTTTATTAACGATCACGTGACCGAGTGTATCTAGTCTCGGAAGAGGCAGAGCAACCTCGAACAGCAATTCCATCAACTTTTTATAGGCAAAAACCACAACATTATAATAATGGGTATAAAGTACAGAACAATTGGATACAACATTTAGTATTTTGGATGAATTTTAGGCCATAGCTGTTTGTTCCTTCTATTTCCCAGAAATACCATAAAAACCCCAAACCCTGTCCTGGAAAGTCCCCAAGCCCTGTCATGGGCGCTAGGTGTTGTTGGCAGGCTGGTGGTAGGGTACTGTGGTCAGGGTGCGAGTGGCAGTCAGGGCTGTTTTGCAAGTTTTTACTTTTCCATTGCTAATTATCATCCACCTAGGGCATATGCTTAAAGCAATTGCAAGCAGGCTTTTTGAGTTGTGGTCTTACAGTAATTAACATAAATCTGTCTGTGTTTCTTTGGGAATGAAAAACTGTGGGACCAGGAAGGACAGAAACTTCCATCAACAGTTCAAGGAAAGAGGGATCTAGTAAAATTTTGGCTTGTTTGAATGTAGGTTGTATTATAAGTTCATATTAGAAAGATACAATTTGCCAATTTCTCTTAGAATCATCTGAAATAAATTTTCTAAATGGGAAGTGAAGAGTGCAGTATTCAAGAAATACTGAATATCCTTGTCCTACACATTTCAGAGATATTAAATCTTCTAAAGTTAATAGAAATACATCTTTAAAAAGTCAACTCTTTTTTCATTTGATCCACATTAATTTATATATAGATGCTCTTCCTTAAATAAACCCCTACTAGTTATTTAGGCCTTGTAGCTGTGATTCTCGGTGTGCGTGCTTAAAAGTCAAGATCCTGTTAAATATAGACATAAAATCAAACGTGTTAAAAATTCCCAGTAGAAAGCAGTTCTTTTTATCTCACAGGAGCCCGCCCGCAGTAGCTCTGACCTTTCTTAGAGTATTCATTTCAAAGTTCAGTCAAACAGACTCATATGCAGTAGAAGTATATGTTGAATTCAAATTCTTTCTCATGTCCAATTAGGAGAAAAGCCTTATGGGGACAGACATCCTTTAAATCTCTCACACTTGTGTGTCTCAAGTATTTGTCACATAAAGCGTGTTCTGTAGAGGTTTAAGTAATAAAATCTTTAAACAGAAACTTCTACTACGCCTACACTAATTTGAACAACACTTAAGTGCAGATTGACCTAGCCCAAGTCACTCATACTCAACGTCCTTAGTTTTTTTCTATTTTTACTTATTGTTTCGGGGTTTATTTTCTATAGTGGATTTAGTTTATATTCTTTTATTATTTTAAAAGATTTTTTTTTAATTTTACATACCAATTCCAGTTCTTCCTCCCTCCCCTACTTCTGCCCCCCACTGCCGATATCTCGGTGGAGACCAATTGCCTTGCACAGCGCCCCCGTGTCTGCGATCTGCGCTTGAACCCAGTTACCGAGCTTCGGACAAGGGGGCTGGAGGTTAAAATACACAGACACAGACAGACAGAGAGACAGAGACACGGGTCATCCTTGAGTTCCCCAAGAATGCTCCCTTTATTTTGTTCAAGGGCAGATTATATAGAGATAGCCACACCCCAGACAAAACCACCAGAAACCACGCTCCTGCCATCAGGAACTCCTGAAGGTCTCGTGCTCAGAGCAGCTGTAGGCATTCAGATCAGGGGATTACAAGAAATTCAGGATCCGGAGTCTCACTGCTCCCAACACCCCACCTCCCCCATCTCACCTCCATCCATTACTCAGAGTAGGTAAGGCCTTCCTTGGAGAGTCAACAAAGTCCTGAATACCAAGTTGAGGTAGGATCAAGGCTGAGCATGGCATCCCACCACAGGGAATGGGCTCCAAAAAACCAGTTCATGAACCCAAGATAAGTCCTGGTCCCACCATCACCAGCATGGGACCAAAATAGGCTCTCTGAATATGAGTAGTAGTTTGCATTCTTAAAAAGACTGAACATTCACACATCTGTGAAACCTATAAGAATCTCTAAGTTCACAGAGCTGCCAAGGTGACAACATAGCACATTGTATGTTTAAGGACTTTATGTTGGAAACAGCAGTCTTAGATTGTGCCAATCTCTCTGCCATGGTTTTCAGTTATTGATATGAATTCCATTCCAAGATTTCAGTCACAAAATAAAGAAGACTTTGATAAGGTCAAACCAATGTTCCTTCAAGGCCATAGCCGTGATAAAAAGCTAATTTTAGGATAGAATATGAGTGCATTTTGATATCATAAAAAGCAAGCTTAAAGCATTTTTTTTGTTTCTATTTTATTGATTTCAGCCCTCAGTTTCATTATTTCTTCCTGTGTTCTCTTTATTGATATTGTTTCTTCTTGTTTTCTAGAGCTTTCACATGTGCCTTTAAGTTACTAATCTGAGATCCCAGCAGCTTGTTTTAGTGCTAAGCACTTGCCTCTTAGAACTTCCTTCATTTTGCCCCATAGGTTTATTGATTACACTCAATTTTTTTGGCAATCAAAATGTCCTTAAATAAAAAGAGGAAAAATGGAAAAGAGTTTTAATGTCTTTAAACAAAATCGATGTCCTTAAACAAGTCATTAAAGAAAATTTAAAGTTGCTTAAAAATAGTTAATAACTATTTTTAAATTAGTTCCAGGACAGGCTCCAAAGCCACAGAGAAACCCTGTCTCAAAACAAAACAAAAAAAAAAAAGTTAATAAAATGAATGGCACATCACAGCAATGAAATAACAGGAATTAATGCACTGCTCAAAACTAACTCTCAATAGTAATGTTCTCATTTCCCCAATAGAAAGACAAGGACTAACCCACATATTAGAAAATAGTTACCACCTTCTTAATGCATTCAAATAACACACCTAACCATCAAGGACAGACATCGCCTTAGAGTAAAAGAATGGAAAAGAATATCCCAAACAAATGGAAACAAGAAGGTAGTCTATATAACTCCTTTAGCAACTGACAAAAGCATATTTAGTTACCAAAAATAGTATTTGTATATTCAAATACTATTTTGATGAAAATTTAAATTTTTAGAGATAAATGCTTATGAAGCCCATTTTATAAAAAATGTATAATACCTTAAAAATACTCTACAGTGTCTTAATGGTTAACTTGTTTATTCTTTGGTTGAGGGACATCTAGGTTGTTTCCAGGTTATGGCTATTATAAATAATGCTGCTATGAACATAGCTGAGCATATGTCCTTGGGGTGTCAGTGACCATCCTTTGGGTATATTCCCAAAGGTGGTATTGCTGGATCTTGAGGTAGATTGATTCCCAATTTTCTGAGAAACTGCAATACTGATTTCCAAAATGGTTGTACAAGATTGCACTTCTACCACAAATGGAGGAATGTTTCCCTTGTTCCACATCCTCTCCAACATAACCTATCACTGGTGTTTTTGATCCTAGCCATTCTGACAGGTGTAAAATGGATTCTCAGAGTTGTTTTGATTTGCATTTATCAGATGAATAAGGGTGTTGAGCATTTCCTTAAGTGTCTTTCAGCCATTTGATATTCCTCTGTTGAGAGTTATCTGTTTATATCTGTGTCCCATTTTTAATTGGATTATTTGCTCTTTTGATGTCTAGTTTCTAGAGTTCTTTGTATAATTTGGAGGTCAGTCCCCTGTCTGATGTGGGCTTGGTGAAGACATTTTTCCCATTCTATAGGTTGCCATTTTGTCTTGTTGACCATGTCCTTTGCTTTCAGATGCTTCCCAGTTTCAGGTAGTCACATTATTAATTGTTGCTCTCAGTGTCTGTACTACTGGTGTTATATTTAGCCAATGCATTCAAGGCTACTTCCCACTTTCTCTTCTTTGAGGTTGGTTTTATGGTGAGGTCTTCGATCCATTTGGACGTGAGTTTTGTGCTTGGAGATAGATACGGATCTATTTGCATTTTTCTACATGTCAACATCCAGCACCATTTGTTAAAGATGCTTTCTTTTCCAGTTTATAGTTTTAACTTCTTTGTAAAAAATCAGATGTTCATAGGTGTCTGGGTTGATATCAGGGTCTTCAATTTGATTTCATTGGTCCACCTGTTATGGTATGTACCAATACCAAGCTATTTTCATTACTATAGCTTTATACTAGAGCTTGAAGTCAGGGATGGTGAAACCTCCAGAAGTTCCTTTATTAGACCGGATTGTTTTGGCTATTTTGGGTTTTTGCTTTTCCATACGAAGTTTAGTGTTGTCCTTTTGAGGTCTGTGAAGAATTGTCCTGGAATTTTTATGGTAATTGCATTGAATTTTGCTTTTGGTAAAATTACCATTTTTACTGTCCCAATATTATCTATCCAAGAGCATGGAAGGTCTTTCTATTTTTCTAATGTATTCTTCAGTTTCTTTCTTCAAAGACTTAAAGTTCTTGTCATATAGTTCTTTCACTTGTTTGGTTAGAGTTTCCCCAAGATATTTTATGTTATATGCTGTGTGATGACTTCTCTCTGATACATCCCCATTTCTTCAGCATAATCCCTGAGATCAGATAGATTTTCTTCAGCACAAAATTAACCAGGAGGTATTTTACCCAGACAGAAAAGATTTGTAATTGTTACTATGCTACTGCACCTGAGACATGTAACTTTCCTGTTCACCTTAATTGTTTGTTGTTACCATATAAAAATAGATTAATATACAAAAAAACATTTTAAAATATAAAGCTCTATTGTATCAGCTGTGGCTCAGTAAAAAAGCAGGCCAGCTCACGACTGGTGTTAGTGCACTGCTGGCTTTGTGCTAATAGCCCAAAGTGGGAAATCAGGGTTGAGGCCTTTGCTGGGCCCTGTCATATTGTACCTGACCCAGACAATAAGTACTGCGATTTTGGTCAGGTTCATGCTTTCAGCAGAGTGAGAAGGCTGTTATTTAAAATAGTCCCTGGCCACTAACCTGTTAGACCCATTCAGCAATGTGAGACTTAGTTCTCCAATATCTGTTACACACACTGTATTTTTTAGTTTTCTGCCTGGAAGCCCATAACATTTTCCCTTTGTCCTTGGCACGGTGTGACTGAAATAGGATACAACTGCTCTGTCCTTTCTTTCTTTTTTTTTTTTTTTTTTTTTTTTGGTGCACTTTCATGCTGGTGATTTTTTTTTTAAATGTAAGCTACTAATATTTTAACAAAAAAAATTAACCCCAAAGTTGCATATTTATATTGTACATAAACTGAAACGTGCCTTTTAGCACAGTGTAACACATGCTTACACAAACTCAAGTCACACACTTAAAACAATTTGCATAATAACACAGGAGAACTTCTGATACATAAAAGCATTAATATTTTCTATAAAACTCTAGTGAGAACATCAGTTTGCTCCACGCATATAAAACCAGCAAGTCTTTCCCCGCGTTCCCGTGTTCTTCACGGCGTCAC
>NC_022021.1:40416078-40447501 GCF_000317375.1 Microtus ochrogaster
CATCCTCCTGAATATTAACCTTCATCAGGCGATGAAAGGAGACAGAGACCCACATTGGAGCACTGGACAGGAATCTCAAGGATCTGTCCTTTCTTAAAACACTTCCTTGAACTCGAAGAGCTCCTTCAATTTGTTGATTCACACTTAACCAAGAAAACTTTTCTATCATTTACTTACATCCTTTCCTTTTTATTTTCAAAATTTCAATGTTATTTTAATTTTCAGAAATTTTTGCATTTGTGTGGTATAAGATAAAGTCATAAACTGATGTCGAAGCTTGATTCTAACTCAGCACATAGCTCGGGATTGCACGAAGTTTGTATCAGCCCTCCGGATTCAGCCTCCAAGAGTGCTAAAACTGCAGGTCACGTTGGCTACAATATACAGCTTGTTTCCTGACTTCTTGTTTATCCCGGAAAGTTTTACTGAATTTTACAGTTAAAAAAAAGCACAGAGCTAGTTCCAGGACAGGCTCCAAAGCCACAGAGAAACCCTGTCTCGAAAAACCAAAAAAAAAAAAAAAAAAAGCACAGCTGTGGAGACTGTGAACTCTGTGATAACTTCTGTGGAGATTGTGAACTCTGTGACTGCCTTAGTCGGACTCTATTAAAAAATCCCTCTAAACTCCTAACATTTACACTGGATTTTTCCATCTGGGTAATTATACTTGGGTTGTTACATATATCTTCTAAGTGACAGTCTATGTCAGGAATCCAGGTCTTGGCATTGACTATCATTTTCTTCCAATCCTACATAGTATTTAACATCACTATATATTAATTACATACAGTTATTTGTGTGCTGAAAAAAAATTTCATGGCATATTCTTATTTTTTTTTTGTTATTTTGTGTCTTGAACTGGACAAGTGCTTTCATTCAGGCACAATTCTGTAGTCTTTAATATCATCTCTGTATGCTTTCTCCATGATAGACACAAAGTACACTTTTATACATTCTTATTGACTCAAAATGTTTATTGGAGTTTATATTCAGTCATGCATTCTGAACGGCAAACATGTCTGGAAGCCATTATCCGTTCCCACAGTCCTGTCCCGCTGGGCATTAGAAACAACCACCTGAAAATCTCTTTGCATTTCCCTTGTCTCCCAGGTATAGGAATCAATTCAGTTTGTGTGACTTGCCTAGGGTTTCATGAAGATAAACTGGCTCCTGATACACAGTATCAATTGTCGACATTCATGTGCACCATTCAGTATGTGTATCTGCACTCATGACATGCCCTGCAGGATCAGGATGTCCTTGTAAACTTTTAATCCTTTCAAGGATAACAAAAGTGACTCAACAAGCCACATTTAACTCTGCGTAGATGATATGGACAGCAGCTCATTGGTTGAATAAGCATGATTCTAAGTGATAAGAAATCAGTTAGTCTAATATATTGAAAGTTAAAAATGAATTTTGCCTTTTTATGTTGTGGAATAGATATAATGTAATAAGCCCAATATACCCTTTCAATATCTCTAGTTTCAATATTGAAAGACTCATAGATAAGCTCTTAAGATTGTTGAACAGAGAAACCATAGACCCCATTGCTGCAGCTTTCTCATATCCAAGAGATTTCCCTTCATAAATGAAAAACTTCTTTCAAGGTAGCACAAACAAAAACTCCTGAGTCAAGAATACAAGAAATCATTTATAAAGCTCCAATTTCAGGAGAATCTTGGAAATAGTAGAAATAAATTCTATTTCTCTCTCATCATGTGTTTTGCTGCTCTTCTCTGAAAGGATTGCTGCAGAAAAACCAAAATAACTGAAACTAATGTCACTCTTTACCTTAGAGTGTGCTTCAAAAAACCATACACAGAAGCTAGTGAACTTATAGACGTTAGAGACAGTAGGTTACAAACTGCATGTGTAAACAAACTGGTAGTGTTAATATCCTACATCTTAAAAGGTAGAAAATACGGCTCATTTTGTAGGTAAACTTTTAAAATTGTCTGCAATGCTAAGTACATGAAGAAAACTAGGGGAAAATTTTACCTGATGGATGGTACAATTTAGTAGATTAAGAATCCAGAGGAAAAGTCTAATTATAGAGAGTCAAGATGCATATACCACTGCTGGAAGCTGGGAAGGTATTTAAGGACACAGTGCAAGATTCCTGGTATTAATCAAGATTTTTAAAGACAAGGGTGAAAGCCTGAGGGGTTCCCTGGCACGTTATAAAGGGACTCTCAAGTTGTATCATTATGGAGAAAAATAAAAGAAAGTAACACCCTTAAGATAGACTTAGCAGAGTTGAGAAGACAGATAATTTATCAAGTAAGATCAAGTATGACCCTGCTAAGCTAATAATGGCAAGTATAATTAAGAGATTTAAGGTGGTGACAACACCTTACCTATTTAAAGTTACTGAATTTCCAGGTTTCAAATACTGAGTGTGTTTACAAATGTGGACACTGATTTATATACACAACTACAGAGCCACTTCCTTGCTAAGAGGAAACCTAAGAATTCAGGACACTGAAAGCCTCCACATGCTCTTCCCTCATTTCTCCTGTGAGCCTTTAACCAGCCTCTTGCTAGAGGTGAGCTCACTCCATTCTGCTGCTATTGGAAGGCTGAGTCATTGTAGTAAATTGATTGTGCAGCAAACTCATTTCAGGGCCTAGTTAACACTGACAAGAAGTATCAAATGAGTAAGTATCTGGATTCTAGGGTGGATAGCACAAAATTTTACACTTGTGGAATAAGACATTGAATAAAAGAAAACTTCACTAACTAGTATTTGGACTTCCCAAACCCAAGTGTTGAAAACATAGCTCCAGTGTGATGATATTTGGATCTCAGGCTTTTAGAGGTAATGAAGTAGTGAGGACCGGACCATTCATAAACATGGTGGTGCTTCACAGAACCAGTGGGCTTTATTTCAACTATGTAAGAACACAGTGAGATGCAGACAGTTCAAAAGAAGACTATAGAACAGTCCTTTCTAGAGAACTATCACCAGATCCTGAATCAGTTGGCAATCTGGACTTCAAAAGTCCAGCCACTAAAACTTTAAGGAATCAAGTTATTTGGTAAATAAGTCTCTTAGTCAACTACTAATACAGAAAATTTAACACTGTGAAAGAGCTCTCCCATGACACAGATATTAACATGATCATAAAACTTCAGAGCCAGAGTGAATATGACACTGGTTGGTATTTGAAATCCTGATGGAATGATAACCAATATTGTTCATGGAAACAGGTCAAAGTCACCACAGTGACAGTGGAAAACGATATCAAAGCAATTAGAAAAGTGAACTACTGCATAATTTCTATGTCAGTTACAGCTTCCATTGCTCTGATAAAATCCCATATTCAAAAGCAACGTGGGGAGGAAAGGAGATAATTTATCTTATAGCTGGTAGTCATCCAGAGAAATCAAGGTAAAAACTCAGAGTGGAAATTGAAAACAAGAAATGATGCAGAAGCCATAGAGAAATGTTGGTTACTGACTTGCCACTGAACACTTCTTCAACCTCTTTTCTTATACATCCCAGAAACACTTGCCCAAGAATTGCACAGCCTACAATCGGATTGATCATGAACCTGATAGGTCCTCCAGCACACAGCAGGACATCTATAAGCATTGCTTGACTTATGAAGAAGAGCTTTTCCTCTTGGCCTTCAGTTTAAATTTCTGAGACTTCACAGGCTACTTTCCAAGAATTGATCAAAATCAATACCATATCCAGAAAGTGCCTGTTCTTACCTGTAACTTAAAGAAAAGCATATAATTCAGCAAGGACCTGTCTCCTCATATCCTCATTGAACTAATCTTCCTTACATCTATAATTTGGAAAAGCCCAAGAGATACCAAAGTTCCACTATGTTTCCCTTCAGAGAGCAGAACCAGGAACAGCTTAAATTTTCGTCAAAGACTAGTCTTTGTTTATATCAATGCAACACAGAGAAAGACAGGGCCAATCTCACTTTCTGCATTATGAAAGTTCAGTAGACCAGGTGGTGGTGGTGGCAAATGCCTTTAATCACAATGCTCAGGAGGCAGAGGCAAGTGGACCCCTGTGAGTTCAAAGCTAGCCTGGTTTACACAGTGAGTTGCAGGACAGCCAAGGCTACACAGAGAAACACTGTCTCCAGAAACCAAAAACAAACAAACAAATAAACAATAAAGAGCATGCACACACATGCGCAGGTACACACACACACACACAAAATGAAATCTCACTAGAGTCTGGACCATTTCAGTTTAGGAAATAACGTAGTGACTCACCACATTTGTAAATTTAGTTACACTGTATTATCTTTTTCTAGTTGATAAATAAGTCAAAGTGAAACATACGTGCTATATAAATTATGAAATTTAAAAAAAATTGAATACATCTTGATTTGGACTGCCAATCATTATGGAATCATGGAAAGTATCCTCCAAAAAAGACATTAAAGGCAAATTAATATATTTCAAACATCCTTCCACTAAAAAGGCAAAGGCATTGTTTGTAGGCCCCCTCAGATGGAGACCAGAGTTCATCAAATGCCTAAGGAAAAAAAGGATCTTGAGTTTATAGGACTAATAGTGAGCTCTAAGTTATGCAGTGCTCCATAGCAATTCATGAGGAGGAAAGGAGGAGGGAAGAAAAGAGAAAACACCTATGCAAATATATGTCCATACACAGATACTACATAAGTATCTGTCCTGTTATTTTCATTTTCCATGATAAAACACTAACAAAATCAATTAAAGGAAAAAATGCTAACTTTTACTAATGATTCAGAGTTCTAGACTCCATCACAAATGAACAAAGGCGTAACAACAGGGAAAGTATAGCAGAAAGATCAGGAAACTTGCCGAACACTTGTTAATCTAAATACAGGAAGCAGAGAAAGCGAAAAAGGAAGTGGGTCAATGCTATAAATCCTCCAAACCCATCTCAGTAATGAATGTCCCATAGCTAGGCTCCATCTTCTAAAGGTTCCCCAAACTTCCTTAACAGCACCAACAACTGAGGACCAAGTATTCAAATTCAGGAGCCTGTAGGGGAACATTCTTACTCAAGACACCATAATGTTCATAGTAGATTTATTTACAAAGACTGTAAACTAGAAATAACCAGATTTCAATCAAAATATATCTTTCATACTAACATAACAATAAAATGAAATTATATTTACCAATAAAAAGCAGGCAGTGATCACAGATGATTTTTAGGATAAATATGTTCAGTGACAGAAACCAGACCAAAAGTAATCAACTCTATGATTTTTAGTTATAGAAAATTCTGAAAAGTAAAACCAAAGTATGAATACAGAAAGTAAATTCAAGGCTTAAATATGAGAAAGATGTAGAGATATAGGAAGGAGGAAAGATCAGAGAATGGCATAATGAGAATTTATAGGTAGCCTAAGTGTGTGTTCTGCTACCTGTGGAGAACTTTATTCATGCATGTTTCAACTAATGTTTCCTTTTGAAGTCTGCATAAACCATAGCAAACTGGCTCAATTTGCACTTGGCGTATGTAAGAAGTCCTTCTGTATATGTGTTGCTCCTATTTGTTAATGACTAAAGCTGCTTTGACCTGTGCCAGGGCAGAATATAGCCACGCTGGAAGAGATATAGAGAGTGAGTAGGGGGAGTAAGGAGATGCCACGTAACTGCCAAAGGAGAAAGGTGCCAGAGCCCCGAAACCTTACCGGTTGATGTGGGAGTGTCATATATCAATCTGTTGATTTCATTGGTTAAGGAATAAAGAAACTGCCTAGGCCCCTTGATAGGCCAACCCTTAGGTGGGTGGAAAAAACAGAGCAGAAGGCTGGGAGAAAGAAGCTGAGTCAGTGAGTCGCCATGGTTCCCGCCCTCCAGGCAGATGCAGGTTAAGATCTTTCCTGGTAAGCCAGCTCGTGGGCTACAAAAATTAATAAAAATGGGTTAGATTAATATGTAAGAGCTAGCCAATAAGAGGCTAAAACTATTGGGGCCAGACAGTGTTTAAAAGAATACAGTTTCCGTATAATTATTTCGGGGCATAAGCTAAGCTAGCCATACAGGCGGCCGGGTGCTGGGGACGCAGCCCCGCCGCTCCTAATTCAACAACCGGTAGGCCCAAGCCTCATGGCAATACATAGATGAACAGAAATGGGTTAATTTAAGATGCAAGAGATAGCCAGGAATACACCTAAGATTTTGGCCAAAGAGTGTTGTAATAAATATAGTTTCTGGATGATTGTTTGGGTCTGGGAGGCCGGGAAATGAAGGAGCAGTGTCTGCTTACAAAACTTGCCCAAAATGAGTGCCACTAGGGACCTAACTTTCTCACTGACCACTTCTGCTTCCAAAATACATTTTTAAAATGTTCATAAAATAAAAATTTTAATGGCAGGGAGACTTGACATTTCTTTTTTTTTTTTTCAAACATATTCACAGCATACAGAGAGAATCCCACATCAGAGACCTGTCTGCCTCTGCCCTCTGAGTGCTGGAGTTTTCTTTTTTTTTTTTAGTATTTATTTATTTACTCATTATGTATACAGTGTTCTGTCTGCCTGTATTCCTGCAGGCCAGAAGAGGGCACCAGACCTCATTACAGATGGTTGTGAGCCACCATGTGGTTGCTGGAAATTGAACTCAGGACCTTTGGAAGAGCAGGCAATGCTCTTAACCGCTGAGCCATCTCTCCAGCCCGAGACTTGACATTTCTAAAACATGTGATGGCATCACAGGAAAAAGTGATGTCTCATAGAATGAAAGTCTTTACTTAAAGGCTTCTATGGGGTTTTAACTCAGACAACAGGTTTGTCCCACTATTCTCATGGTGCCATCCTGAAAAGATTTTGTACATCTAGCACGAAAACATTTAGAATTTGGGGTAGAGCAGCTGATGTTAAAAAACCCTGTCTACTCCCATGAGAACAATCAGAGGCTAATGAACTAAGTAAACTTACCAGGGTGTGTGAAGAGTTGATATCAGACAGAAGAGAAGGGAGTTAGTAAAACTTACCTCTTTTCCCCCTATTTTCTAAGACTCTTCGCTTGATGATTAATAACTTAATGGCTTATCATCCTGCGATTATGCTTTGTGCAATTATCAAAATCTCTTTTTATTAACTGTGGCCTCACTGAATGGTTCACTGTTACACTTAATGAGCACACAGTGTCTTACCTTAACCTACACTGCATTCATTCTTCTTCCTCTAAAGAAAAATTATTAGTCTCACAGAATAATTTGCATACAGAATCAGCCACCTGCTTTGTGTTTTTCCATCTTATCTCAGCCACACACAGAACTTTAGTTCGGCATTATGCTAATATTGTACAAGTGCCAGGTGACTCCACTTCAAAATTTATGCAACAGACAAAAATTACTGCTCTCTGCCGCCCGTAATGGCAGTGTCTCTTCGGTGGCATCATGAAAGTGAATAAGGTTATAGGATTTCAAATGAAATACTTCAGATTCATGTATTCTTGTTGAATCATTATTCAGTTATATTCTTGTTTATTATGATTCAATTCT
This sequence comes from Microtus ochrogaster, assembly GCF_000317375.1. NCBI lineage: Eukaryota > Metazoa > Chordata > Mammalia > Rodentia > Cricetidae > Microtus > Microtus ochrogaster. Next base: position 40,423,556 of record NC_022021.1, read on the forward strand.
GATTCATAGCAGCAGCACTTGAGATGTATAATTGACATGCCTAAATATTTCCAAAATTAGCTTATCATCTGTCACAAATAAGACAATAATTCTAAAATAAGAAGGGAAATGATAACAATATACAATTAAAAATGTTGAAACAGAAGAATTATAAGTTTGGGAGAATCTTGGACTACACAGTGGTACCAAGATGAAAATGTGTTTTGTAATGAGTCCAGCATGTGTCTATTTCTGTTTTGTTGAATATAAATAAATATATATACACATGTTTGTGTATTAGGAACAAAATATATGTAACATTTTGCATAGCAAGTTTATACTACATATAAATGTTAATATGTGACATATTTGTTTTTATTCAATCTTTAATGTTTAGCAATCAAAGAAAAGTACCAATGTAATAATATATATAATCAAAGACAAAGAACCTGGGCCATATACATCTCTACAAGCAGAAGAAAACAGCAATCCAGATGAAGTTTGAAGTATTAAATACTACATTATATAGAGAATTAAAATAGGAACATGGGGTTTGGGAGATGATTCAGTTGGAAATGTACTTGTGGTGTAAGCATACATATGTGAGTAGGACTCTCACAAGCCACACAAGAGCGTGGCTTCTTGGTAAACTCCTGTCAATCTAGGCTAGAGAAACTGAGACACTCAGGTCCTTGGAGCACACTGTCCAGTCATCCCAGGAGATTTGTAAGCTCCTTCTTAAATGAGAGTTCCTGCCTCAGAAAGCAAGGGGGAGCGTATATGAGAAAGATCCAGTTTCAGTCCATGGCCTGCAAACACATATATAAGTTCCCAAAGATGCACACAACTGTTGGGGACCAGCCACAACAAAACACCCTTATCAGTGTAGGGTTGTAGGGATTTCCAAATATTAGTAAAGAATACAAAAGCATGTGTGAAAACAGTAAAACAGAAAAACACAGAATAGTATCTAGAGGGAGTTCCAGTGAATGCTGAAATCACCCACATTTAATTTCCAATTGCTTAAAATACCCCAACCCCAAGAGGTAGGAGTAAGATTTAAAAAAAAAAAAAAAGCTACATTAACATGATACAAGGAAATGAACAGACAAGTTGAAATTCCGCAGGCTACATCCATAGTTCAACCTTCTGTTGCTAGAACAAAACAAGTCACACTCACACCCTAGACCAAAACATTCTGTAGGGATTCCACTCCCTGGGTGGAATCCAGTGTTGTCTTCCCAAGGGAACTGGAACTTAGTTGTATTCTCAGACTTTCGTTTGAGGTAGAAACATACCTACCTCTCTATTCTTGAAGTATAAGTTCTGGATATTAGCCACATCTATCAAAAATAACCTTGCCTGAGCAGAGTTCTCTGTCTAAATCTAGGTGGGACCTTTGTTTAAACACAGTAACCTTGAAGGAATAGAAGTAAGTTCCAACTCTCTGACCTTTGGTCAAGGCAGAAATAGGCGCACATTTTTAGGCCTCCACGCGCAACCATATGTGTATGTACACTCTAAAAAATAGGCCAATAGCAAAGGATGAAATAAAGAACAGAAGGGAGAAAAAAGAAGAAAAGTGCAAGTATTTGGAGAACAATGACTTAGGGCAATTGTAGAGCTAATATAAAAGCCAGTCCTCAGGTGTAGGGGATTTGAAGAATGCTACACCAATAGGAAGAAAAAAAAAAAAACATGCAACCGTACTCTTTAGAAAGTACTTTGAAAATGAAACTCTGAAGATTCCAAAAGCAGATCACACACAAAAGAGTGGGAGCTGTCACTGACATCAAAGACTTCAGGGACAACTTTGAAGATGACTGATGTCAGAGTCTTGGACTCATTCCTTAAACAGGGGAAGGCAAATTCATATTTCCATATCATGAAAAAAAGTAATTTTGAATGCATATTTTTTAATATACTGAAGTACCTAAGTGTAAAAGACATTAAAGATACTTCTAAAAATAGAAGTAAGGCAGAAGTACACTAATATGCATAGTTTCACTTATATGATATATATGAAATAACCCAGTTTTTAGATGGCAGACCACAGATGAAAAGAGTCTGGAGAAGTACGCAAACTCTCGGTGATCATACTGGCATGGTACTGGCCTAAGTCATAGACCAAAGTCTGCTGTAAAACAAAAAATGATGGAGGGCAGAGGTGGCAAACTCTTTCCAACCAATGCTGTCAGTATTAACACACTATGGCCACAGGTATTGAACCCTTGCCTTACTTCCTGGTCCTGAAGAGAGAAAGTGAATTGGGAATTGCTATTTAAATTGGACCAATTATTTTGTCAAAAAACAAATAAGATAACCAATAAGGTAACATAGAAATATGGTTATGTCATTACAGAGCAAAACAATGTACTGGATAATTATCTCTTACTTCTACAGAAAACAGTATTATACAAAGCTTTTAAGAGTCAAAGGATTTTGTGTATTTTATTGTATAAATTTTCCAAAAATAATCAATTATCAAAATTTTCATGAATATTTTTAAATTATAGTCATACTTGACTTCATATAAAATAACTTATTTTTATGTACTTTCCTTCTTTGAACTTTTAAGCAATTTCTGATAATATCGTTATTTTCATTATTCTTATTGCAAGATCAGTATAATGTATTTCCTTTATCTTTACTAAAATATGAAATATTTTACTCCAGTCCATAAAATAGTCAGCATTAGGCTGGGGATGTCACTCAATAAGATAATCATTGTTAGGCTTCTGTTAGCCAGAGCTTCAATTCTTAGTATAAAAACAAAACAAAAAACACGGTGAATTGACATAATTTCAAAATCCTTGCTAATCAATAGAATGAGGAAATTCATTGGGGGAGGGGGATCGAGTCCAGGGCTTTCTGTGGCTTTGGAGCCTGACCTGGAACTTGCTCTGTAGACCAGGCTGGCCTCACACAGAGATTCTCCATCTCTGCCACCCAAGTGCTGGGATTAAAGGTGTGCAACACCACTGCCTGGCAAAGTCCACTTTTTAAAACTGATTATCAGAAGATTAAAAATGTTTTATCATTCTTTATAAGCAGTGGGAGAATAAAAAGGTAGCCAAATTAACATAGTACTGTCTAGTGGTTTAAACATCAGGGACACCTATCATGTTTTAAGTCTTTGTAAAATTTATACCAGTCAGATAATTGCCAAATTCCAGTACCTGCCCACTGAAGAGGCTGCATGCGATCTTCAGTCTTTCTGTCACCTGAGTGAAACTCTATAGACACAAGGAAACACTGGCCAAATTCTTTGTATGCAAAACTATCAGGGGAGAGATCCCAGAAAATGTATTATCCGTAATGAGTTAAAAATTGTAGGTACATCAGGAAAGAGAAAATGTCAGATATTCACACTCTACACTCCTTTGTGTCTCCTGGCTCTCTATTGGTCATTCATTCATTCATTCAAAGAACATTTGATCCAGTGCCATACGGTCAGCCCTAAAAACTTATATACAAACTTAACATATTATATTTAGTAATGAATATATACATACATAGGCATATTTGCAATAACAATTAGTGGGAAAAAGAGGCAGCACATTTGAAGCAGTGGGGATTGATTATGGCAGAGGGCTTAAAGGAATAATTGCTGTGATTAATTTACAATCTAGAAAAGACAGAATGTGTGTTCTTTGAAAAAGGATTTTCTGGAAGGAAGGCTGCAAAGAATGGCAGTGAATGAAACTATCACAACAAACACAAGTGGCCAATCATTACCCCATCCCTCCCTCCTGTTCTGTGAGATGTTTCTAGACAGCTGTCAAAGCCAATTAACTACTGAAGCCTATTTTAGAGAGGTTAAGTCAAGACTAAACATCTCCACTTAAAATTTTTACATAACCTGCATACCCTACCCCTCAATTCACAGTTTATTTCATGAAACAGAGCTACAGCAATCAAACACACAACGTAGTGAACAGGAGACTCTGACAGTGCAGTGCAGACATCTGTTTCTGATCACAACTAGGTAGCTGGGTAGCTTCTGCAGGAGCTTTGATTGGCTATGACCAGTTTGTTTTCAGCTGATCTTTCTAGGAGACTGCATTCTATAGTGTAAATTGAAATACAAATAATTGCTTTCTACACAAAACAAAGTAATGATGGTGCTAAGCTCATGCTATAAATAAGCACTGCCAAGGGTTGAGGAAGTGGTGACATGAGAAACCCAGGTTGCCATTTGGGAAGATAATTTATATAGGTTCCTTTCAGCTCTATGGGAGATAAGCAGCAGACAGTGTCATTGCTGCCTACCAACCCACCCCTGGAGTGTTTAGTATGATCCAGAGGTGAAGAAATGATCCCCAAACCAGATGATGGCCTCTTAGTTTCTCAGGGCTAGGGTCACCTTTGTCCCATCCTGCCTAAGACAGGTTAGAAGAGAACTATGGGTGTGGGATGTTCATTACCTTCTGGTTCTCTACCTCTTCCCCTCTCCTGGTAGCATCTCAATTGCTTATGAATAAGGGCAATGTCTCTTAAGGACTTTGGGAGAGCTTATTTTACTTAGACAACTACAACCTCAAAAGAGATGTTTTCTTACCAACATAAGCAATCCAAAAACTCTTTTGTGGTCTTTACCCTAGAGTAGCCTTCCTGTGACTTAAGAACTTCAGACTATGAGGGGCTCCAAGAGTAGCTCTTGGGAACTTAGCACAGATTGACAGGTAGACACAGGGAGCAGAGCAGAAACCAAGGAGGGTCCCGATGTTCTCATTCCAGAGTGGACAGAGTAGGTGGTCTCAAGGTTGTGGTGGTGCCACCTTATGTATGTAAGTGAGTGGGGAAGTTTGGTGAGTACAGCACCTAGGAGATCATGGAAAAGAAGCTTTTTAGGTCTTGATGAAGAAAGCTGACTAGAAAGCTTTATTTTTTAAATGGGGAAAAGGGTTCAGCCAAGGTCCATCACTGTGTTCTCTTACCCTCCCCCATGAAGATGGACATTTAAAAGAAATTCCACACTAGCTCAGAATTGAGAATAATAGATGGTTATTTATTTAGGGGTAGACTCACAAATCAGAATCCTCTGCTGGAACGGAGATCAAAAACCAAATCCCACCACCAGAAAAGAGGGAGGATGCATGCTTTACTTTGGCATAAATAGTATAAGAGGCCATGTCCCAGTGGGTGGTTAACTTAAAGTCTATTGGCTGTATGATTTCCTACAGGACCCAAACAGATTGTCAACTGGGATTGAAACTCCTAGTGAAAAAGAGGAGAACCCTGTGCTAGGTGTCCCCATAAACATGTACTGTAATTCTTTGTATATAGGAAAAAATACTGTAAAGCTTAACTTTATTTTTTAAAAAAAGAAGAAAAAGGATTGTAAATTCATTAAAGCCAAATACAATCTAAACATAATAACTCCTAGAGACCTCTCCAGACACAACACACAAGTTATCACTCACTAGCCCTTCTTGGTGTTCACCAAAGTTGTCCTTGTTGCATGAAACACTAGAGTACAGGGATGAGTGGCCAATAGTAATTCTGCATAGCACCCTTAATAATCAGCTGACAGGTCATTGTTCTTGACCTGTCAGACAGGATTGCTAAAATGACTAAAAGCACTGTTCAAGAAGAGGAGCAAGAAAATAAATAAGTTAATATTTATCTTCTGTCTTTTATTTAAAACATTAATGAGTGGTAGAATGTTTTAATTCTTTCCATAGAGTCTACCAAAAGTAATTGGGTGGTCTTTAACTTTCCTTAGAAAGCTGACCTATGCCACTCCCATCTTCTCTGTTCTATCGCAGACCATCGCATGTCAAATTTGGATTAACTTCAAGTATTTGATTCTCTATGCCTTCAATATTTGTTAAATACACGTGGGTTAACATTTGGCTGACTACTAATAGGTATCCCCATCCTCACCCTTTCACCGACCTGGCACAGATTTCCCATTGTCATTTTCTACATCCTCCCGCCTAGTGTCCCTCCAATCTGCCCATGTCAGTGCCTCTATGGTTTCTGTTTCTGTTGTAACTCTACATCCGACTACATGTTCATTTCCAGGGAATGTTTATCTTTGTTAGCTGAATTTTCATCTCTGTTGACCAACACCCTCTGTCGATTATTCACGCTTCATGAATGTCATATGGTTTATCACCAGGAGACCAGGAGGCAAAAGCAACTGCACACTCTACTGTCTGTGCAGGAGCACGTTAACAGATGTACGGTGACCACTCACTGACAGACTTGGAAAGGAGCAATAGGATTGGTCACGATGCACAGATGTTATTTACACACTGGTTTGAAAGCTAAAGAGCCAGAAATGAAGTTTGCAATTTTTTGCGAATACAGTTTATAAACCATAGCAACTGAAATTCTAATTATGTTGTTAGGAAATGGGTGTTTGGAAATCCACACTAACTGATGCTTATGGATTTCAGAGTGCACGTGAAAACTATATGCATATAGAATAATCTTTTCCAGCCCTGTACTCTCAGAAATGCTCCATACAGTGAACTGTCACAGTGAGCAAAAGTGTTTAATATGAAATATTGACTTTTTAAATTTAAGTTTACAGCTATGAGAAATTTGTCTGATAATTGTTTGCTTCTTTTTTGCCTCTGTATTAGCTCATTTCTGTTGCTGTGATAAACACCATGAACAGAAGATGGTCATGGGAGAGTTTATTTGGGCTTATTATTCAAGAGGGTGTAGCAGTCTAAGCAGAATGCAGAGAACAGATTTCAATCCACACTTAGGAAGCAGAACTAAGGATAGGGATGTGGAACTCAGCCAAAAATCCTTAAAGTCAATCCTATCCATGACTATGTCTCTGTAAACTTCACAAGAGCAATGTCATCTAGGAACCAAGTACTCAAGTTCCTGATCCTACAGGGGAGAGCGCTTACTCAGACCAGCACTGGGTCTCAACAATATTAGTTGGAAGTTGAACTGGAAATTAGTTTTGTGAATGGAGTAAGGAAATAAACCAGACTTGTTTTTTTCTTCACTACAACTATCCAACTATCTGAGAAAACTTTTTTGAATATACATTCCTTTTTCTTTTTTTTTTTTTTTTTTGGTTTTTCGAGACAGGGTTTCTCTGTGGTTTTGGAGCCTGTCCTGGAACTAGCTCTTGTAGACCAGGCTGGTCTCTAACTCACAGAGATCCGCCTGCCTCTGCCTCCCGAGTGCTGAAATTAAAGGTGTGCACCACCACCACCTGGCTCATTCCTTTTTATATTGTATTTCATGAGTACCTTGTTTACAGTGAATTTGTTCAGGCAAAAATGCATCATTTCTCATCATACGTTAACCATAGTGCCAATGATAGTAGAATTTTTTTAGGTTTTTAATTTTTATTTTTTTTAATTTATTAAAAATTCTTACCTCCTCCCATCCCCCCATTTCCCTCCCACTCCTCCCACTCCCCCTCCCTCTCCAGTCCTAAGAAAAGTCAGGGTGCCCTGCCTTGTGGGAAGTCCAAGGCCCTCCCCGCTCCATCCAGGCTTAGGAAGGTGTGCATCCAAACAGACTATGCTCCCAAAAAGTCAGTACACACAGTAAAATCAAAACCCGGTGTCATTTATCATTAGCTTCTCAATCTGCTCTCATTGACAGTAGAATTTGAGGCTTTGTCTTGGGCCCTACATTTGAACATTAGTTGAGATTTTCTATGTTACCATAAGGTCATGTTGAAACGAAAGATTTTTTTCTTTGTGTTTTGTCTCTTATTTGCTTGTTTATTTGTTTTGTTTTGTTGTTGTTGGTTTTCTTTTCTTTTTTGGGGGGGGAGGGTTCAGAAACTTACTGTGTAGACTTGACTCGTCTGGAACTGTTATATGGAACATGACTGACTGCAAACTCAGAAATCCCTTGCCTCCCTCCTGAGTTCTTGGATTAAAACATGTACCATCAAGCCAGGCCCAGGTTTTTCTTTTGAACTTCTCCAATGGTTATCAGAGAAATAGTCAAAATGAAGACTGTTGTCGAAGGAATAAAATTATAAAGGGTGCAAAATTTGTAGGATGTGAACAAAAAATGGGCTCTTAATCTTCACAATAATAATATGGCGGAGTGACTCCCTGTCAGCTTAATGATTTCTCTTTTCCTCTCACATCTTTGAAGGACATTTTCACTACAGTTGTGTAATTGACATTTTACTTTTGCTGACAAAGCAACCATCCTTGTGTCTTTTGCCTACAACACAGCAATTCACATTAAGTTTTACATAACAAAACATATGAAATCATTGCTTTGTCTAACACAGAGTCTCTGATCCATTTTCCAATTTGTGCTTCTTCAAAAATATTTCCTTTTCTTCTTTTCTATACTCCATCAGCAGATGGTTACATTTTACTGTGGAAATTAAAGCTATCTATGACTTTAAAGATCTGAGCATCCATGAACACACCAGTAAATCCTGACTGCAAGTGTCAGGAGCCAAGCTAATCAAGATTAATGTATTCATTTAACAGATGGTTACAATGTTATTAAAATGCAAATGATTGGTTTCTTCTAATTGTTCAACATCAGAAACAATTAATCAGATGATTTTTTTCATTTTCTGATAGCTTTGTAGCATTTACCTCAAGAGATTTACATAAAAGGCAACTATGGAAATTTATCTCACTGACCCCAAGAGAGTCAATCAACTTGAAAGAAAAGTGGAATAAAGATTATATATTCATAATGGTGGGAAGAATCCTTTTAGTGCTGCAATTTGCTTGTGGATTGTTTTCTATCCAGCTTAACTGGTCTCCATATAATTACATTTATTAAACATCCATGCAAAGATAATGTAATTTGGTGTCTTGCTTTAAATCAAAAAACACAAACTACGTGTTTCAGTAAATAAGATGATCCACTAGAGTATTGCATAAAACCTTGTATAGTTGAAGGAATAATGTGAAAATTAAAATTTATAAATTCAGTAGACAATTTGAGATAATTATGGAGCAATTATTATGTTTGGAAATTATTCCAATTACTTGGAATATATCCCAAACCATGAAGATATCTCTGATTTATTGAAGCACATAATTATAAAATATATTTAGTAAGAAAATTTTCTATATAATTTCAGAACACCATAAATGTCCTGTTATTAATCATGTTTTAAATGTTCTTTTTCATAATGGTTTGAGATCTAGGGAAATGTGGGAAAGGCTGAGGACTTGCTTCTTGCTTCTATTGAAATTATCTAATATATTTTCAGTTCTGTTGTTTTAAATTTTGTTTTTGTTTTTGAGACGAGGTTTCTCTGTGCTTCAGTGCCTGTTCTGGTACTTCCTGAGTAAACCAGGCTGGCCTTGAACTCAAAGAGATCCACCTGTCTCTGCTTCCCAAGTACTGGGATTAAAGGTGTGTGCCAACACCACCTGGTAGTTGTTTGTTCTTAAAACACAAACATTTATTTCAAGTTCTTCTCAAAAGCCCAGTTTTAAGTGATCCTCCTACCTCTGCCTCCAGGTTAAGTACACTGCTGGCCCATTTACAGTTTGTTTGTTTGTTTGTTTTATGGTAACTCATTAAAAGAGAGCTTGTTTTTTTTTTTTTCCCACATTGTCCATGTGGCTGCTACCGATCAGAATGGGCCCTTTCCTCTGGTACTATATTTTGCATTGTCCTTTATCCTCTTCAAGTCTACCCCAAGTCATGTTTTCCATGGCAGTTGTCCTTGTCATAAGCCAGTAAAAAAAATCTCCTCGGTCCAGCAGATGTGAGTGTACAGGTATATTGGTATTTTTATAGGAATGTTCGTCTTTGTGTCTTTGTGTGCATATATGTGCTCCTATGTGCAGAGGTTGAAGGTAAGTTGTCACCATTTTTTTAGCACAGGGTCCTTTACTGGCTCAGAGCTCACCATACACATTAGGCTGGCTCCAGTGATCTACCTGCTTTGTCCTCCCACTTCTAGGATTAAAATGCACGCTGCTATGTCTTTTTTTTTTTTTCACATGAGTTCTGGGAAACTCTACTGACTGAGTCATCTCTATAGCATTCCTGGGTACATTTTTATTGCTATAAAACGCAATCCTATTTAACCAATTTCCCCTCATATTTCTCAACATATTCCCAACCAAACTTCATACCTCTCTTCTATAACCCACTAAATTCCAGTAGGGCTGCTCATGTGTGCATGATGTCACACCAACCAAAATTTTAGAATACATGGGAGACATGTATGTGTCCAGGCGCTGCTCCTAACCGAGGAGTTCTTGTTGGCAATCTGTTGCTGCTAGGGAGAGAGAGAGTCACAGATGCCCTCATGGGTAAAATTCCCATATGCTCATGGACGGTCCTTGCATATTTAAAAGCAAACTGTGATAATGTGTTGCTTGAATGACATTAGGAGAGAAAGGATTTTGTGAGAAGTAACTGTGCTGTGTAAAATTTTCTTTACACTGGCTTCTATGGTAGGCTAAGCTTCTAGTTAAGATGCCAAAATCTCTACCCCACCAGAGCAGGTACCTTGAGAAAAGGAGGGATAGTGTGAAGGAGTAGCAGCTCAGGGGACCTTAAGTAGGCCCTTGCCTGACATGTTCTAGGATGAACAGAAGTTCTATGGTAACTGGAGTGCAGGGCCTAATATGGAAAGTGGTAGGGGACCGAAGACTGCAGTCAAGTCAAGCAAACCATGAAAGATTTGCAAGTAGCTGTAACTGGCCAGGGCATTTAGTATGGGGGGAGACTGGGGAAGTAAGGAGATCCCAGGAAGTCAACATTAAAAGAACTTAATGCTACATGAATGCATAAGTAAACTGTGGTGGGAACACAGTTAGTGAAAACTCTCTTTACAAATTAATAAAATCATTCCACATTATGGAAGACAGTGGTCCTCACAAGAATAATAAAATTCTGATGAATGTTTATGTTTCTCTAATTAGAGTTTGATATCATTGGAGTCCATTTAGCAATTCTTCAATGCAGCAGCAGTTTACAGAATAATCCTCTGCATGTGTTGTCTTCATTTCTAGTAATTATAGGAGAAATACAGAATTAGATTTCAGATTAATTGAATGGGTATCTTATGTAACAGGACGAAGAATTAGAGGTAGCTTGGAATCTGCAGATTTGAATGCAAGTCTACAGCCGTAATAAGAAATGAAGGAGGAGGTTCACAGGCAAAGCTACACACTCTTGGATTCCAGGGAAGCACTGACTAAATTATTTAAAGTGGTTGTCCAATTTGAAACCCATTCATGTAAAAAACCCAGTGTGTGTGAAGTTCATATATAAAAGAATGGTTCTCAACTAATTCCGTGCATCAAATATATTCATTCTGAACATTCAGTGGTACTGCAGAGGTAGCTAAAAAAAAATATGTTCCAGCTAAATCACCTTTTATATTTTCCAAGAAAATATCTTTACAAAAGGTGGATGAAACGATTAAACATTTATTAGATTCTGTACAGGTTGACCTGCCTTAGAAATCTCAAGTTGTTCATTCTAATATCTATATAATGTAGGGAATTTTACAACAACTAGACAAACAAATATTTAAAACTAGGGGACAGAAACAGAAAAGTAGATCTACACATAAATTTAATACATTGTCAACGTACTGAGATAAAATAAAGATGAATCATGTTTTACTGAATGGAGCTTTCCATTTATTTAACACAAAATCTTGTGTAATAAACATTTAATCCTAAGTGTTCATTATTAACAAATAGATTTTTTAAACACAAACTCAACTGATTCAACACTTTTTTAAAGTTACTGATTATCACAGTTTAATTTATAAGCATATGTGTAGGTATGTTCTCTCTCTCTCTCTCTCTCTCTCTCTCTCTCTCTCTCTCTCTGTGTGTGTGTGTGTGTGTGTGTGTGTGTGTGTGTGTGTGTGTGTGTGTATGTAGGAGTGTTTGTGTGTGAGTGCTGCTGTGTGTGTGTTTTCAAGGTGCGGATATCTCAGGTGTGAAGATCCTCAAGATTAGCATCCTTACCATTGAGGCAGTGTTTCTCATTAACCTAGAACATACGGTTAGTCTAGGCTGGCAGATGGAGTTGTTTATTTCTGGCGGCTTACTGGTGTGAGTCCAGGGTGAACCCCATCAGATCTAGAATTTGTACATGGCTTCTGACAATCTAACTCCATTCTTCAAACTCTTTACTGACTGAACCATCTCCCCAGCCCTGCTTTCATGAAGTTGATCAACACAAATTCAAAATCAAATTGTGTTTTCTTTTGTAAATTGTCAAAAATGTACTTCAAATATACTGACAAAATTATGAATATTGTTAGCATTTTAATGTCAAAATATTGACTGACAGTTTGGAAATGCATGCATTAGATACATCTGACTTTGTATTTAATTTTGTTTCTTATTGCTAGCTGTCTGGTGATGCAGTGTCTTTTCTTAAGTTGCAACCCACTTTCAAGCCACATATCTTTCAGATCTTTATTCATCTGCCTCAAAAAGAGGTGCCATAAATCCCATAGAGATGAAAGTTGCCAGCCTTGGGACGGCAAAAAGTGAATCTCTCTGTACTAGGTACTATAGTTCCCGTAGGAACATGTGTTCCAGGAGGATATCGTAGCAGGATCGTTAATGGGTATTCCTGAAAGCAAATAAGTTTTGACTTCAGAAAAAGAAATATTAAAATAAAGATGAGAATGTTTGTTTTACATGCATATATGAATGTGGGGTACACTTGAACAGCTCAACATACACTCCAAAGCAAGCTTTCTTAATTGAAACCAAGATGATTTCATGATTAAACAAAGAGGCAAATCATAATTGATTTCAACACCTCCATGAACATAATGCAAATCCAAGCCTTAATTGTTATATTATCATTTTACTTTCTTACTATGAGATTCTATCCTTATAAGAAGAAATCATTTGCATGTTTAGATTTCTGCTGTTGTACTTCATAATCATTTCAGGGATTCCCAATCTTCCTAATGCTGCAATTTTCATACAGTACCTCATGTTGTGGTGACCCCAAATCTTGAGATTATTTTCCTTGGTACTACATAACTGTAATTTTGCTATTGTTATAAATCTTACTAAAATATCTGACATGTAAGATATGTGACATATGACCCCTGAGAAAGTTTTGCCTATATTGACAATTTGCCAGTCACTTTCTTCTGTGTCCTGCAGAATGTCTGGCAGATGCTATCATGAAGCAGGAACCCTGAAGGACCATTTCACATTTAGGCAAGTTCAACCATCATTTCTCTGTGGATCCTGCATGTCCTGTTCATATAGCATAATATCAAGCAGTACAAACAAGAGCAGTTTCTTGCCCAAATGGCTAACAAACTCCATAAGGAGCATCTTCGATGCCCATCATCTTCTTGAAGTAGATTAGTCCTGACAGGAGCAGCTGTGTCTCATTGTCATAAAAAGTCTTAAGATCTTAAAACATTTTAAATGCCATATTCTGAAGGTCTCTGAAATATTTGAAGAATATCTATCTGAAATATATCTCTATATATAAAACCTAACTAGCATGACTAGAAGCTTGACTATTATAAATGACTATCTATTAACCTGTATTTATTAATTATATGTTACATTTTTAAATGAGCTGCACAAGCACAATACCTTAATCAAGAATAGACATATACATATAACAAAATTGATCTTAAATTTCTATTAATAAACCAAGATCCATACCAATGCAAATCTATATAGCATATGCCCCTTTGAATGTAAACATACATTTATAAACAATCACTTAGGGAATTTGGGCATAGTTGTCTCCAAACTGCTTTCTGCTTTGGTTTGGGTGAAGTATTTTGGAGGGTGTTTATGGCTACCTTTTGGGGAGCCTTGGTTCATCAAATTACATTAGTCTGAAATTAATACACAGTTCTCATCTTCTGTGGAAACAAAAGAAGAAACTCTTTTCCAAAGCAAAAAATCCTTAGACACAAATATTGGAATCAAGATACCTTTAAATTACATAGGTTGGTTTAGCTTAGCAACCTATGCAATGAAAGGTCTCTCTGTACTTAACTCCTTCACAGTCAAAAAATTCACAGAAAACACAATAATGTACATAATCCAGACTCTGTGTATATTTCATCTTTTTGTGGCTTATTTGTTTGGCTTATTTGTTTTTACTCTATTACTTTTTAATAATCATTTAGTATCTTTACTCCTTTAATCTATGAATATTTGTATTCTGTCTCTTTAAAGCCTTTGTTTTGTTTTTTTTAATAAACCATTTTTCTTCCTTATATAATTCTCTATATTCTTTTTCTTCTCTCTCCCAAGCCTATGTACATTTTTTAAAACACACTGCATCTTATTTAGAGGTCTTTCATGTCTGAATCTGTCCTATTTTGCATCTGTAATCCTTTTCTATCATGAAGAGCTTTTAAAATAGTAAGCAGCTTGGTTGCAGTGGCCCTGGGTGCTGGCTTCACCTTTCTCCACTTTTCAAAATGGCGGAGGTGCCATTAGCACTAGGTCTGGGACTATCAGGTAGCAGACACACCACCACTTTAACTCTGAGAAGGAGCATGCAGAACGTAAACCCCTTTTTTCCAAATAATAACTAAATACGCCGTACAGTGCAATGCGAGGCCTGGGAATATCTCTGTGTACAGAGGCAGGAAACCAGCATGCTCTCCTTTCGGGGTATGCCTAGCAGACTTGATCCCACTGCCTGACCAGGCAGGGAATGCTGAACCTTGGTCAAGGTCTCAGCTACTTCCTGATCTTGAGTGGGCACATAGCATCCGGACCCAAAGTAGGTGGCAGGCATCCCTGGCTACTGGCCAATCATTATTTTATTAAAACAATACAAGTGACAGGGTATAAGACCATTCTCCCACAATAAGTCTCTATGGCACTAGGCACACTAGCTGTTTTCTCCTCTAAACTCCTGGCCTGCATGTGAATGTTTGTGTCCCATTTTGTCTCTATGGTGCTGGACACACACTCTTATTGTCTTCTCTTGGTCCAGAATGTAAAGTCCATGCTAGCCTGTAAATTTTTGTTTCCTGCACAGTCTCTATCGCCTTGTCTTTCATTTTAATAGGTGCTACCGCTCTGTTTACTGAAAGCATATTCACAGTAATCAATTTTTTCTGCATTTTCAGTCAATTTTGCAGCAATATCGTATCAAATATTCTGACTCATATTGTTTCCAGCTTCAATCTCATTCTATAATTTAATGGCTGGAAAAAAAGTGAAAAGATTAGCTGGGCGATGGTGGCGCACGCCTTTAATCCCAGCACTTGGGAGGCAGAGGCCGGTGGATCTCTGTGAGTTTGAGACCAGCCTGGAAACCAAAAAAAAAAAAAAAAAGTGAAAAGATGCAAAGAAAGAGGTCTGGTTAAAAGTGATTTCTACAATGACATCATGCTGCACAGTATGATATCCACTTTGTTTCATTGCTTGCCAAATAATTGAAAAGAGCAATTTAATAAGAAATCATATATTCATGAGGCCATCTAGTCCATCTTAATGTGGAAGGAATTGTAATGTATGAGGGGATACAGCCTGGCACAGTAGAGAAGGAATGACAATCTATGGGGAGATATAGTCTGTCATAGTAGGGAAGGAATGCTGATGTATGAGATAGTCTGCCATAGTAGGGAAGGCATGGCAATATATGAAGAAATATAATCCATAATAGTGAGGATGGAAAAACAATATATGAGGAAATGGAGTCCTTCATAATGTGGAAGGAATGGCCATATATGAGGACATAGAGTTTGTCATAGTGGGAAGAAGAGGCAATGTATAACCAATTAGTGTATTCATTCCTAGGGAAGACTATTTCTAAGTTACCAGAAATGTTTAGTTGTCTACAGTTTTTTCGGGAGAATTGAGGTCTCCTGGAGGATTTCCCCCTTCCTCATTAGCACGTTTATTGTTCATGTCCTCATACAGTCCTTCAAAGTGAAGACTTCAAAGTGGAGAAGGAATGTAGTAGAGCCTGAAGTTGCTGATCACACTAAGTATCTCCAGTCAAAAAGAGAAAGTATGCTGTTACTCAGCCGTCCCTTTCCTTTCTTTCCATTTAGAAATTTTTATAATCTAGATATTAAACATAACCACAAAAGAACCTGATTCATTAAATCGCACAGAAAAACATCTTAATGAAAATATAAATGTCACTTGAAACCTTGGTGTGTCTTTGACTGTACATCCACAGCAAATCTGAATGGCAAATTCTTGGTTTAGTTGTCTAAATATTTCAAAATAGTTTTCTGCAAGGAGCATACTAGCATACACTAAAAGATTAGTCAAACTCTCTAGGGAGATGTATAAATTTGCATCTTTATCATTATGCTAATGTGGGCAGTTGAACAGACAGTACAACATAAAAACACAGACCCTTTTCACCTAGGCTATGACCACAAAATTCAGATTTTTGCAACTTCATTTGCATTTATTCCATGAAATACACTTCAGTTGTTTGGAAATAACAAGGAATGAGGAAAGATAGGTTGATGTATTCAATACAGAAAGCATTGTTTCTTCTGAAGGCTGAACAGTTTTGAGGCTAGTAAAGCTGAAAGAGCAAACATGAACATGTAGACTTAAAAAAATATCCAGTTTTCTAATTTGATTAACACAAAACTAAAATAAAGATTGACAATAATTAGTGTAATCAGATTTCTTATACTTCTTGAAAGTGAAGGTAAATGATAGCACACATTCTTATTTCTTGTATAGGAACTAATTATTAGAACAATCGGCAACCCCATTTATATGACTAAGTGCTTTCTAGTTACTCCTCGATAGGTTTCCTTGCTGCGGGAAAATGGTTTTATCCTGTAAAGATTTGTTTCTTGTATTGTTTAATAAAATGCTGGTTGGCCAATAGTCAGTCTGGAAGTATTGGTGGGGTGACCAGGCAGGAAGTAGAGGTGGGGAGACCAGAACAAGACAATTCTAGGAAGAGGAAAGTCTCAGTCTGTAGTCATCACTCAGACACAGAGGAAGCAAGATGAGAATGCCACGCTGATGTAAGGTACCAAACCACAGGGATAACACAGACAATAATTATGAGGTAGTATAAGTTATAAGAGTTGTAAGAAGCCTGAACTAATAGGCCAACCCATTTATAATTAAGATAGACCTCTGTGTGTTTCTTTGGGGCTGAACGACTGTTTGACTGGATGGGACAGAAATCTCTGCCAACATTTCCTCAACTATTTAATTTGTGTTATGTGTTTTTGACTCAGAACATGATGATCTAAAGAATAATAATAAGCACACTTAAGAACATGCCACTATGAAATCATATTTGCTTTGCTAAGAAACACTTCTAATATTTTCAATGTTGAGAAGCTTTATTTTTTATCACTTTATATATTAGTGTAGCTACTTGATTATTTTTTAAAAACTATTCTTTTCAGAACAAAAACATGGCTTGGCGGATAAAGATGGTTACCACCAAGACTAGTAACTTGAATTTAGTCCCAAGAAAGCAGAAGATGAAGACAGAATAGGATTGACATGTTTGTTTCTTCTTTCAACATGTGCATTCTGACACACACACATAAACACTTAAGTCAACAATTTTATTGGCTGATATAATTTCGTACAGATGCTGTAAAGTTTCTTTCCAGTTTCTTAGAAAGCATTGCTTTGCATTTATTTACCATCTGTTTACCTCTGAAGGGCACTGATGAATATTTGATGACGATCCCTTGCTTTCAGTGTAAATGCTTAGGTTCCTGGAACTATGCGTTTTTGTGTTGTTGTTGTTTCTGCCGGGTTTTTTGGGGGGTAGGTGTTTTTGGTATTGACGGCTGGTTTGCTTTTTACTAGAGATGTTTTCTCTGGTTATTCCTTAAATTTTCTTATCATACCCTTGTCCCTTTGCTTTTGACCCTTAAGTGAATCTATTATTGAAGCTGCTATTGCCTTCAGAGGATTATTAGTTTCATGAGAACTGGAACAGATTTATTTTTATTTTTTGCATTATTTCCTTTATTTTATTGATGCTATAATATAATTACATCATTTCTCCCATCTTCTTTCTCTCTCACAACACTTCCATATATGTCTTCTTGCTCTTTTCCTAGCTCAAAACCTCTTTTTTAAATTTGTTATACATACATAATATATAATTCATATAATACAACATATATATAAATAAGAATATGTATTCTTAATAAATAAGTACAACATGGTTGGTCTGTTTAACGTTACCCTCTTATGTTTCTTCATAGTGGAAGCCACAGCAATATACACATCTAAACATAAGCTGAATGAGGAAAACAGACATGCTAATGAGGAACTGGGAAATCCCATAAGACCTCAGCTCTACACACACACACACACACACACACACACACACACACACAAAACCCTACAGATAGCTAAATATTGCTGATAGCTAAGAAATACTCTTCCCTAGGGACGAACACACTAATTGGTTATACACTTTTATTCTTTAATACCTATCATTGAATAAATCAGTTCTCAGCGTACTTTTAAAAATAGACTAATTTTTCTCCTGAAGTCTCAAAAGTTTCGTAATTTTTCAAGCTAATGTGTAACTTCTTGTTGAATCAAGAAACTTATCCATTTAGGATAAAAGTTGTTTCATTCTTGATGAATATTCTACTATCTAATTAATCTCAATACTGGCAGAAGCTGTGTTTTCAAATTTCTGATTTTTCTTGTATCAATAAGGTGGGTGCTATTTAATGTTTTGAATCATCTGGTTATGAAAGCAAGGGATTTGCATGTTGCTCACATGTTCTCAACATTCGTATGGAGGAATTTAGTTTCTATTTATCATGAAGAGCATGATTTCCTTTCATGGGCAATTGTTACAATGTGTTAAATCTGATATCAGCATCTGTGTGGTATTTTTACCTTCCTTTTATATCTATGATGTCATAGGCCCACTGAGAGATTCTGCTGTACTTTTTCCTGAACCTGGATCTAAAAATTACATCTTTTATTGTCATAAACACTAGCAAAAAGATCCATGTATACATTTTATTTTGCTGATATAAAAATTATGGTAACATTACTAACCTTCATAAATTTAGCCAATAAATTGGTAGCAAATTAGGCATTTTCAATATAACATTTAGATATTGAGCAAATGCTGATTGCTTTGTTAATATTCTGAAAAAAATTGTATTTGTAATTTTGGGGTTTTTTTTGCTATTGTTGTTTATTTTTTTGCTGCTGATGTGGTTTAGGCCACCAAGAATATTGGGCACAGAGAAGAAAAAGCCATTTAGGTTTAAATGTTTTAAACCTAAATTGCTTGCCCTTATTCAAAAATTACTTATTCCTTCACTTATCAGATTTCAAAAGTTGTCTTGCTAATTTTTCTCATTAATTTTCATCACTATTACTGCTTAGTAATTAAAAACTTCTTTCTATGTCTATAATATTTGCTTCATGTGTTTCTATACTACTTAACAAGCACAGTATAGCACTGACTGTTTTCATATGAAAATATAATTTACATCTCACTCTTTCTATTATTTCTAGTAGGATAATATATTTTCAAAAACCAAAGATTTACTGCATCAAATAGGTATAACATGTTGTATTACCCTTTGCCCCTCCTAATGTACAGAAACTTCAGGTCATTTTGTGATATTTAGTGACAATAGTTTATGAAACTGGAGATTTGTAGTGAATATCTAATCACCAAGGCACAGTGGCACACACAAGGCACACTCCTGCTCTGACTAAACTCAAGCTTGGGTTATTACTGAGCCCTGGCAGCAACAATGTATTATATCTGCTACGGTCTTCTGCCACTCACCTCAAACTTGGTCTCAGTCTTTTATTCCCTAATTCTATACACTATATGTTTCGTGGTTATTAAAACCTAACTGTATTTAACCAAATAAGTCATCCAAGATGCCTACTCCTCATATCTTTGTGCTCATATTTATTATAGTGTTACCATGGATCCCATGTAAAACAATTAGAGTGTGGTAGTACAAACCCCAGTGTTCCAGTGGAATATGTATTAGAAACTTGGTTTTTCTGAAGCATGTCATACATCTTAATGAATCTTTCCCAGCTAACACTCTCTCCTTTCTCTTGTCTATCAGCAGATTTTCCTTCCTCACATCAAGACTTAGCTACAAAATAAGTGTTCAATCTTATGTCATTTGAAAAAGCTCAAGAACATTTTGAATTTAAGAAAATCACTCAGATATGCAATCAATCTATCACCTACAAGACAGATGTGGAAATTACAGAGAGAAGCAGAAGCAAGGCATTGAGTTAGCACCATTCAGGGCTTACTGGATAATACCTTTCCTCCTTTTCCTTTGCTGGTTTTAGTACCCTCAGAGGATCAAAACTTCACATATGATAGATACAGGTAGGTAAAATTTGCACAGGTGGAAAAAAAATCACTCTATAATTAGAAATGTGGATGGATTTTTAACACATAATATAGAGCAAAGAACTGGTAAAAAAAAATAACTTACCATAAAGACAAATGGTTCCCTTCACTTCCTAAATCTCTTGTTGCGTCTGTCCTTTAAATTGCATTGGGAGTCTGAGAAGATATTTCCTCACTCAGAGGGTCCATGCCAGTCCGATGAAAGATAACATCAGAATATCCCTCACTGCTCTGCTTTATCAACTAAAGCCCTTCACAAGTCCTTTCTTTATTTCTCAGCTTTCAGGGCTTATCAGACTGTTCCAAATCAGCAATAAGAGAGATAAGGACAAAAAGAAACATACTCATCGGAACAGAAAGAAGTTAAAATAAGTCTGTTATGGATAATTCTCTAGGAATCCACAGAAATTCTCCTGTCCTTACCCAGGGTACCAGTCATTTTGCTTCAATTTCTCTCATTCATATGAAGATATTACAAATTCTTAACTTTATGCCGACATCCTTCTGTTCCTATTCTTTTAACTACCACAAGCCACACAAGTGTTACTCATGTATCCTGCACTGGCTTTATTTATCCTAGCAATATTTTGAAGGCTTAGTGTGTAATAAACTGTTTGAACCAAAGTAAAGGCTGTGGCTCAATATCAAGATTCATTGCCCTTGTGTGCTTTAGCTGTAGAAATGCAAAGGGACAGCTACTCCTACAATTTGAAAATGAAATATTCAAAATATCTCTATAGAATATTGAAACAAAATGCCTAGGTTACTGAGTTTTCATCGTTATTATTAACTTTCTTTAATGTCAATGTTCAAGTTCACATCTTAAAGATGAAAGGATTTGAATTTAAATTCCTAAAAAGAAAGGTCCACTGGTGTGGGAGGTTCCTCAAAGGAACCGTGATTATAAATAGGTAGTAGAGGGAAAATGACAGGAAGGAGAGATATATTGGCATCAGATAGACTAACCTGCTTTGATTCCCTAATAAAAATAACTGGATGCATTGGGCCTGTGCTCCATCCTTAGCACTACAAAAAGAAATAAACATAAAACAAGACAAAAAAAACCCACTGTCTTTATTGTTGTGTAAAACAGAGCCGTGAATACAACCACAATGAACACTTTACAATTTGTACAGCCAATTTATATGTCTTGGGTCTTCATTAATAAAACTTCTCTCACAGATGATCTTGGAGGACATGTTTCCAAATGTGGCCTAACTCATTATGGAAACACCAGTCCTAGATCTGCAGAACCATCACTGCAGAGGAAAGACTCACCTTAGGAATGTACATGTAACACAAATTAATACTTTTGAATTTTGAATTATAAATATAACTGAAAGTAGTTCTGATTTTTAAAAACTCTTTTCAGATATTTTTCTTGGTAGCATTTGTGCTTACACTGATGTAAATTTAACGTGCTGTCTTATTGCAGTAGGTAACACATCATTCGCAGAGAGTTTCAGTAGGTGTATGAGAACATGTGTAAAATGACTTTCACACCATGTCCATCCTAATTACTTTAATTATAAATCTCTTAGACATCATAAACATCAAATGTCATCAATAGCATCAATAAACAGTATAAAGATTCTCATTAACAACTTTAATATAAAGAATATATTGAAGTTTTCATATCCCAGGAATGTCACATTTCGTGGGTTATTTCATTAAATTAGTAAAGGGGTTTTGTTTTAAACTTGTTTTAGCTTGCATATTGGAAATTTCAAAATCATATATGCTTTATTTTGGATACCCTTGACTTTGTAATACTAAAATTAGCACAGACAATCTCACCTGTAATGAAACATATCTGTTAATTTATTTGGTTTGTTTTACCACTTGGAAGGAATATTTTCATATAACACCTTTCATTGGGTTATTTAATTCTTCAAATTTTAAAGGATTACATCATAAACAAATAGAAAAATCAATATTATAAAGACAAATATATTTTGAAAAGTATCCCACATATTGTGAAAAAATACTACTGATAATTGCACTTTTATTTTATGTGTTAGTTGACTGGAAACACATGAAACTAGAAATCAGGAGACAGGATCTATTTCAAGTCTTTGGATCTTTCATTCTCTAGGGAAAACATCATGTAATGTATTTAAATGTCATGCTAAACTAACACTGACATTTGTTCATAGTTTATTTATATTTCACTTGACACATATGCACTGAAAATAAATTGTGAGTTCTAATACTAATAATATTTCTGCTAGTTAATAAAAGTTTGCCAAATAATCTGTTTTCCTATAACCAGTGAAAAATGAGAGTTGTTTCATAATAATTCAAATGCATTAATAAGCTACATTCCACAAACTCAACCCCTACACAGGTCTTGTGATAAAATATTGACTACGATTTAACAAGTGTAGACAGACTGAGATAATTTTATAGAGAGAGGAGCATTTACACAGAATGATAAGGAGAAAGCTAATTCTTTTTCTGTTCATTTCAATCTCTTAATGATTCAAGATGTTTACTATTTTCAAATCTTCTCTTGTACCATGCATCTCATTTGTCTCCAAACTCAGTGTAATACCCTTAATTGCCTACCCCAAATGAAACATTGCCCTTTGCTCCATGTTTGTTTTTTATTTGATTTTCTTTTCTATACCTATTCATTCAACCCTCCCAAAACCTCTACTTTAAATTAAAATTACTTTCAGAAGTGAAACATGTAACATGATGGGCTGGTTTGTTGGGGTTTCTGTCCTGCCCGGTACTCCACAGCTGGCAAGTCCCAAAGAAAATCACACGGAGATCTCTATAAGTTATAAAGCTGATTTGCCCATTAGCTCAGGCTACATATTATCTCTTATAGCTTATACTAACCCGTTGTTCTTATCTATGCTAGCCACATGGTTTGGTACCTTTCTCAGCAGGGCAGCTCACATATTGCTTCCTCGGTGGTCTGCGCAGGACTGGGAGGAATCACCTTCCTCCTTCCCAGAATTTTCCTGTTCTCATTGCATCACCTCTACTTCCTGTCTGGTTTTCCTATCTATACTTCCTACCTGGCCAATCACCATTTATTTAAAACATGATTGACAGAATACAATTATCCTGCACCAGAAACCGAGGAGCAAAAAAGTTCAAATTGCTTTTCCTCTACTTTTAAACTTAAAATTCACAAAAGTTTGATCATATTATCATAAAAAATGGCGAGGGAGGAAATTTAACACCTTTCCTCTTGTTCAAAAATTGGAGCTCACAGAAGCAGGATTTGAACATCAGCAATTTTTTTTCATATCCTCCTGTTCTTGAGTAGCAGCTATTCTGCTTCAGTGAAACAAATGTCAGTTCTTACATCGTTACCTATTCACTCAACATCAATACCTGATAATTGTTAATAACTGTAATTAACTACTATTGGTGAAAATGCTCAATAATTGTTAAGAAAAATTATAATTTAGACATTGCTAAGAGTTGCTGAGGAATCCCATCTGGACGGGTGAGTGTGTGCTATCCAGGGGTAGAGTGTCCCAGAAGAGAGCACAAATCCCCCTCCCCCAGCTCTTTCTGCAGGGCTGTCTTTCTTTTGCACGACCCAGCCCCCCAGCACCCCTCCCCAACCCGGACCTGCTCTATGCTAGGACCAGTGCTCAATAACAGTTTTAAGCTCCTACTCTAAGGCTACCCACCCAGAGCAGTGAGTGCCTGCCTACCGGG
>NC_022021.1:40452966-40456985 GCF_000317375.1 Microtus ochrogaster
GGAGGAGTGGGAGGCTGGGAGGAGGCGGAAATTTTTTTTTCTTTCTTAATAAAAAAAATAAATAAATAAAAAATTAAAAAAAAGACATTGCTAAAATCAGGAGTACATCTGTTTTGTTCTTTATGTTCTAAAAGATGTTTAATTTTAAATATGTGAATACATTTTTGATTATCAAATGCCATGCAGAACAAGATGACATCAACATTCCTGTGTGGGGAAAAGTGACTTTGGTGTTTAAATACTCTTTCAAAAATTTCTAAAAATTTTTCTCTCCACTTAATACAAACAAAGGATAACATTTATGACATAGTGATACATTGTTGCTAAATTACCAGCCATCATTATTTTTCATCACATAATATAATGCTACTTAGATCATTATTTTAATCTGGATTTAGAGGTTGGCAATGAATTAAATATTACATGCTTTCCTCCATCCTCTTTCCTGTTCTTTACATGTTAGAATAATTAGAAGTTGTTTTATAGTGCTGTCACAACTGTTAAAATATTTAGAACCTTAAAATATTAACCAGCAATCATTACACATTCATTTAAAGACTTTGTGACTAACCAACACAAAGGGAAATGAGAAATGAATATCTTCTATCAAGCCAATTAAAGAAAATACAAGAGTCTATAAAATATCCATGATATGAAATGGATCTGTTGGTCCTCTGGGCTTGAACTCATCATACTTTGTCTTTTCAACTTATAATTACATAATTCACAATTAAAAATTTTAACTTGCATTAAAATTTCAACTATGAATCAATTTCATACACCAAATTTCTGAAACATTAAAAAAATTTTAGATCAATATTATATATGGGTGCAACTTGTTATTATGATAATTCGTTCATTTTGAAATTACCATTTGATTTAATTTCCAATTCAAATATTTTTTTTTCTTTAGAGAAATTTTATATTATCATGATTTCCTTTCATTTGTAATCATATTCAGACATCATGGTTGCTACCTCCAAATTTGCTTTTCTTTGAGGATAGATGATGAATATTCTTTACAATAGTTCACATATAAACAGGTATGTTTGTGTGTGTTCAAGCACTGATACACACACATGTATTGGCTGATAATTAAAGGCTCATAAAGGCATGAAGGCTAGAGCCAGGATAACAGCACAAAATGAAAGCTGAAATTTTTTTCCAACATGTCTTTCTCTTGAAAAGAAAGCAAACACTTGCCAATTAAAAAATGAAATGGTCCTTTGACTTTTGGGTTCAGTGAATATGTTTGTCAGTATGGTGGATGATCTTCACTGTCAACTTGACTGAAGTTAGAATGATCCTATAAACACTCCTTTAGATATGTCAATGGGCTTGTTTCTAAGATTAATATTCAGAGAGAAGATTCCCCCTGAATGCAGTAGCATCATTCCAGGATCTGGAGTCCTGGGATAAATTAAAGGGAGAATGTAAATGGTGTAAGGGGAAAAAAAAAGCATTTATCTCCCTTTTGCTTCCTGACTATAGGACCAATGTGGCTTCCTGGATATGGACACAATGGGAGCTTCAAGATTCCTCTACTATGTCTTGCCTGTCATGAAGGACTGTACTCTCAGGTAATGCACCATGGTAAGCAAACCCTTACTTAAGATTATATTCAAAGTGTTGTGTTTTTGTTTGTTTTTGTCGTATTTGAGAGACCTGTAACTGGTACAGTCAGCCTGGATATCAGCTGTGGATGTTGCCCAAACTATTTTATCATTCTCCTTGGCTCACACGCCGGAGCTGTTTCTACTGTAATACCCTTCAGGTTGGCCTTGTGTCTCCTCCTTTGAATGCCTCCTCCCATCTGAATCTAAGGTACCTATATCTTCCCTGAAGACACGTGTTCAAGGTGAATCTCTTGAGAAGATTTTTTTTTGTTATTGTTGTTGTTTTAATCTAATGTTCCTCAGCCTTTGGGTTGTATGAAGGATGCACATATAAATGGGTACAACAAGTTGATGTGCTTCTGTGCCTGTCTTAATAAGAGTTTCTATTGCTTTGAAGAGACACTATGGTCAGAGCAACTTTTATTTTATTGGTTCTGGCTTAGAGTTCAGAGGTTTAGTCCATTGTCATCGCAATGAAAAGCATGGTGACAAGCGTGTTGACATGATGCTAGAGAGGTAGCTGAGAGTTCTACATCAGGATCAAGAGACAGCAAGAAGAGAGAGAGACCCTGAGCCCAGCTTGAACACTGGAAGTCTCAAAGTCCATCCCTAGTCACATACTAGGTCTAACAAGGCCACACCTACTTCAACAAGATCACACCTCCTAATTGTACCACTTCCTATGAACCTAGTGCTCTCAATTTTATTCAAGCCACCATAGCAACTATGCACAAAGCAGCAGGCAAGAAGGTAAATATACTATCACCCTCACCCAACCCTTCCCTGCCCTTTAGCTTCACTCTCACTTCCATGCTTTCCTTGAAAACCTCTCCCAAACACCTTCTGATATGTCACTTAGGGATGTCTTCATCCCATAAAAATTTATAATTTTTCATTGTAGTTTCAACACTACAAGTAACCATTGCCATTACGAGCAACCCTTCTTGCTGTTTTTTTTTTTCTAAGATGACCTCTTTGTTGATTCTATAGCAAACTTTCAGAAAATCTTAAGGCTATTCATATACTGTAGGTGAGAATGAAAAATTTATCCAGACACAAGGGACATAAGCTTGGCAGAGTTGCTTTAGAAGCCGTAGCCACAGTTTGCATACGCTATAGCTATGGTATTCCTGGGTTGATGTTTAAATACTAAAGTCTGAAATACACTTCCAAAACCTATACTGATTTTAACAGAACTGAATTAGTCAAGTTATACAATCAGCTCAAGTTCTTAAGAACAGGTAAGTAAAGAAACTGTACTGCATGCACAATTGGAGAAGTATGCAGAAATAAAGAATGAACAACTTCACTGCCTCCCCTTAAGGTTGGATGAGGCAATCCAGTAGGATGAAAAAGTCTGAAAAGCAGGTAACAGAGTCAGGGAAGGCCGCTGCTCCCTCTTTTGGGAGTCCCACAAGAAGACCATGCTACACAACTGTAACATAGATGCAGAGGGCCTGTCAGTCAAATGCAATTACTCTGGTTTGGTTTGCAAGTTACTATGCCATCACTGGCTCCTACAAATGGGTGGACTGCACTTTTCTGAAGAGGAAGAAAAATGAATGGATGGAGGTGGGGGATGGAAGGAGAAACTGGGAGGGAAACTGTGATCAGACTGAGAAAGATTAATTAGTTAATCCCCCCCCCCCAAAAAAAAACAACTGTCCAGAAGACAGGCCGCTACTGGAGAGAGTTTGTAAAACCTGTGATTAGGATGCTGAAACTCTTCAGTCTCAGTTGATGGCTTCGGGCAGGGAGGAGGAGAAGGACTCGGTTCTCTTTATGGGACTGGCAACTGGGAGTTTGACCTTGCCTCAATGAGTATGTGGGCAACACACATTGAACTTAGTGTTTGTTAATTTTATTCGGGGGGGGCAGTTGGCACAAGACTATGAGGATAGACCTAGAAGGACTGAAAAGTGTGATAGGGATGCATTGTACTATTTTCCCCCAAAATTAATAAAAATATGATGTTGGGGTAAATGTAAAAAAACAAACAAAAAAATGAAAAAGAAGAAAATCATACTATGTCTAGGAAAATGGATAAAACAGTTAATTATTGTGTTGAGACTCTTTCATAAGCTATGAAAGCATGAGTGGGCAGGAGAGGCTGCTAATGAAGAGAAAAGGGATAAAGCTCAAAAGAGTGTGATGGGGAGTTCCATCCTTCCCCTTGCCCTGGGCATTTTACAGTAACTAGGAAATGTTGTCAAATACTGATATGAGTCTGTGGGAGAGAGAGACCTTGGTGGGGAGCACCAGAGGCCTCACAGCAGGCAAGAGACAAAGACCCCATGCAGGCAAAGCTTAGGTGAAGAGTTTATTGAAAGATGGGTCAAATGGAAGGAGAGAGAGAGAGAGGGAGAGGGAGAGAGAGAGAGAGAGAGAGAGAGAGAGAGAGAG
>NC_022021.1:40457085-40470144 GCF_000317375.1 Microtus ochrogaster
GGAGGGAGGGAGGGAGGGAGAGAGAGAGGGAGAGAGGGAGAGAGGGAGAGAGGAAGGGAAGGAGGGAGGGAGGGAGTGAGCAAGGGAGGGAGCAAGGGAGGGAAGAAGACCTGCTTGCCTCTTCAGAAGAACACCAGTAAGAGAGCAGGAATGAGCAGAGCTTGTCTCTTAAATGGACCTTTTGCACTTGTGTAAAGACTATGTAGTGACATAGCAGCCATGGGACCCTGGACTGGCCAGGGTACTGCCTGGGTGCATTCTGCCAGGAGACCAGGGCTGGCATAATGACAGAATTCTAACAAATACCACTGTCAAATTGAGTTTGAAACATTTTTTTTCTTTAAATAAATACTGTTTAACCATTTGGGTAGCTAGGGATAAAATAAAAGTGCTTTTTGTAAAAAGCAAATAGAGGATATTTTATAATAGTTTTTTATAAGCCTTAAATGTTTAATCCAAATATGTTTTAATCATATGGTTACATACTACATGTAAGCACACTGTCCTTAATGCTACACATAAACACATTTTCCTCCTTGATTTTATTTTATATTCTCCCTCAAGACCGGGAACAATGATATAAAAGTAAATACTATACGCATATGTTGAACACATATTGTTAATGTAAAATGACAATCTCCTGGTAATTCCCTTCAAATACTTCCTTTAAGGCAAGAGATTTTAAAATACTCCAAGTAGTGCATAGAGCCATTTACTCTCTTAACTTAAAAGCAGTATAATTTTTAGGTTGAGAAGAAAACAAATAGGAAATACTTCTGCATGAGGAGTCATCATTTGCATTTCAAAAAGTCTTTTCCCGTGCCTTTAGAAAAAGGGTGTACTGATAACATGACTTTTTTATATACCTCTGAGTATGAAACTAAATCTAATTAATAAGGGAATAATTGTGCTTCACTGTAGCTACATGTATCACAATTATGGAAAGAATAAAATGTCACAGCAAAGAGAGTGACACTTGCTTTTACTGGAAATCATGAGCAACACGTCTGGTTCTCCAGACACAGACTCTGGATTCTACAGTATATGCTCATCTGATAGGCATTTGCATTCACTATATTGCACATAACTCGAGAGAGAAACCACATGCCACTCTTCCTCTATTGTTTGGTACTAGTTAAGACAAACACCATGAAATGACCATACACATGTCTACCCTAATCTTGTAGAATTTTTAAACAAAATATAGTCATTTGTGAAATCTTTGCTATTACATTCAGGATGGAGCAAGGCCATCAGGAAAACACAGCAAAGAGTGTTGGCCTGCTCAACTATCTCCCTAGCCCTTTCAGTATTTTTAAGGATCAGCAACTATGGAAAGTTATCATGAATAGAATATATTGTCTCGCAGGTATGTCTTTTCAGACAAATAAAAAGCCTTAGACCTCAATATTATTAATTGAAAACTAATTCCAGTTGCCATCATGTATGAATTCTCTCTCCCTTTTACTAATATTTTTAATTATCTCATAATTACTAAGCCCCTAAAATAAATAATCACTCACAATGGACAATAAATGTTCTCCGTGTTAACACTGATTGCTTTATTTACTTGTTCTTTTATAGCCTCATGTTATTAGTAAATTCATGTATTTGTTTTCTTCTAAAAATTTAGGTAGGTCTATTTAAAAAGTACGAACTAATGCTGTAGCTATCACAGTCATAAATTTATAGTAGCTATGGTTACCTAAAGAATGCTTACACAAGATAAAGCCAGTCAACATCCTGGTGTAGATGGTTTCCAGACTCTACTTAATACTGAGGTGCTATTGGCAATGGATAGTTGCTGGGAAAAGGAACATCATTCCCATGCTCCAGTGAAATTACCAGGCCCATGCAAATATAAGCAGCACTAATCAAGCTCAGTGGGTCATAATAAATATATAAGACACAAAGCTGGGAGAGAGTTGGGGACTTGTTGGAAGAGGCAGTAAGAGATAAACATGACTATAGTGCATTATGCATATGCATATAACATCAAACATGAGAAGAAATTTTAAAAAAAGAAAAACCAGATTATTTGCTGGGAGAACAAGTAAGAGTCAGGAAATCTGCATGGAATTATATCTGCTAATGATCCTGCAGAAGTTATGTTTTTCTTCCCTGTACTGAGAAGTTGGGTTGAGAACATGTCTGTTGTTCTGTGGATGGCTGTCAGGAGGGTCATGTGTCTCAAAGTCAAGCATGAAAAGAAAGGTGCATGTCCTGGGAGGGGGTGCTGGGATGATGCTGGTACAGGCAAAAACCAGGAAGATGAGATTGAAGATAAGAGGGAAATTGATTTTCTTTTCTTTACAGATCACTTTCTTTCCTGGGGCAGAATACCCAAGATAAGCTGTACAACATAAAATCCACAGTGTACAGGGGGCAGCTGCAGCTGGTGGATAGGATAGTA
This sequence comes from Microtus ochrogaster, assembly GCF_000317375.1. Lineage (NCBI taxonomy): Eukaryota > Metazoa > Chordata > Mammalia > Rodentia > Cricetidae > Microtus > Microtus ochrogaster. The sequence continues at coordinate 40,459,499 of NC_022021.1, forward strand.
GCGCTTATGAGGTGAGCAAAGAAGATTCGTGAAATCGGGGTATTTTAAAACAATATAGAATGAATACGATTGAAATTTAAATTTTAAGAATTAGTAAGACTAGCTTTATAGGTCTAAAACAAGCATAACAGTGTGTCATTTATTACACCAGACTCATTTTAATGATGCAAAGAGAGATGTAGCATTTGTTGTAAATGGTGTGATTGGGACCCTGGTGAGTCCCATCACAGGTGAGGACCAATAGAGAGAAGAGAAGAGAGACATTTACGTAGGGTCCCTTGGCAGGTGGGTTCGAATCATGGCAGGTGAGGGACAGATAAAAATGTCATACAGACAGAGTTTGAATATGGAGTTTATTGAGATAAGGATATTGAAAGGAAAGGCGGGTAGGGAAGGAAGAGAGAGACAGAGAAAGAGGGAGAGAGAGGGAGAGAGAGAAAAGAGAAGATGCAGGAAAAGTAATCCCTGCCCATTCAGAAGAGCAGCAGGAAGAAGAGACTGGGAGTGGGCAGATATTCTCTCTTAAAGGGACCTTTGCATTTCCATAGAGACTAAGACCTGTTCTATTGAGTTACAAAGGTGTTCCTTCGGGATGATGATACCATGAAAATAGTTACTTAAATATTAATTTGCTTGGAACCAATGGTATAGTCCAGTGGGTAAAGGCATTTGATGACAAACCTCATGAGGTGAGTTCAAGTGGTTCTCAACTTTGCTAATGCTTGACCCTTTAATACCCTTCCTCATGGTGTGGTGACCCCCAGTCATACAACTATTCTCATTGCTACTTCATATAAGGCAAATATCTGTGCTTCCCAAGGGTCTTATTGAATTCCTGTAAAGGGTTATGCCACCCCTGAAATATTCAGAACCACTGCCTCAGACCCACATACAGGAAGGAGAGAACCAACTCCTACAAATTGTCTACTTATGCACCGCAGCACATGCACATTTACACAGCCACACACACACGCACACACAAATATTTTTATTTAAATATTTTTAATTGCCCTGATATATAGATCTTCACAAATATTTCTAGAAATTTACAGAGATAAATAGAATTTTCTTTACAATCAACATCGCCTTTGTCATTTCTGTGTCCATCACTTGGAGGACTTTATAGGATGCTAAGTACATACTCCGTCACATGACTCGATACTGATACATTCTTAGGATTGTCTATTTTCATACATCTGTTATTAAACACACACTAGAGAACATCGACTCATAAAGATAAAAGACTTATGCCGGGTCACAGTTGTTTTGAGGTTGGAGATCAGTTCATGAGAAAATCTCTCTGCTGTTTAGTGGCTGTAGCAAGGCAGCCTATCAGGGTAGCAGCCTGTGGCACTGTTGGGGATTCCCTGCAGGTATCCCTACCAGCAAAGAAGCCACCACCGAGAGGGGGAGAATGAAAGCTTGGTCTAGCCAAACTTGGTTAGGCAGACTGCATCAAAGCCTCTAAAGAGTCTGATACCATCGTTTATTCTACTTCCACAGTTAAACTTTGGGGGAAAAAAAAGTTTTTATGTGACAATTATCACAGCATTGCTTTAGGCGTAGCTACACAGAAGCTCCCTAGCAAAGTAGCAAAGCGCTTGTGAGCTTTAAAATAAAAATGAGTTCCACTGGCTAATGAACACAGTCAGGGCTAAGCCTAGAGGAAGGTTTCGTAATAAGTGTAAGGATGGATTCTATTAACAAAGCACACAGAGCCTCTTTCATAAGGATGAGTTCTATTCAGTCCAAAGCCCAGGATTAAGGCCTCAATAATTGTCATGATTTAGGGAAAATTCAGGTGGAGGCTGGCTCCTTAATAGAAGAGCAAATGCTCACCATCCCTTCAGCATTCCAGGTGACCAGACCTCATTCATTTACTTCCTTTGAAAAACAAAACAAACAAAACAAAACAAAAACAAAACAAAACAAAACAAAACAAAACAAAACCAGGCCTGAATGCTCATTGGTAACAATTGTAGTTTCTCCATCACTTACTCTAAATTGTGCTTCCTACAATGAGCAGGAAGAGTGGCGGTATTGGAGTCCTATTAGCAAACACAATGGTGCTCTTCAAGTTTTGTGAAGACCTCTTAAGAGACCAGTGTGCATAGTTTCTAAGGGATTTACTGCGGTTAGCCTGTAACACCTGTGCTTTTCAGAAATCTTAAAAGGCAGACATTAGCAGCTATGTTATCTAACACTGCTTACCAGTGTTAGCATAAAAACGTGCCTCTATCTGCCTCTCAGTCAGCTTCTGTGTTACCTTGTAGGTCACGAATGAGGGTTGAAATCAATCTCGCTCTACAATTTGTTTCAATATTGTAACGTACTTTGTTTTATAATCTATTTAAATATTTTACTTAAGTTTAGGTAACATAAATGAAAGGGTCTTAAACGTGAATCAGCAAGAGTTATTGAACCACAAAACTGTTTTTAATACAAATTTAAATGATCAAAATGTGGTTTAAATTTGAACTTACTTATTAATTATGAAGGAAGATATTTATTGTCAAGACAAGTTTTAGAAGATTTTTCTCTCAAAGTGCAATTTGAAGACTTAAGTTCATAAAAGTAATTTTATTTTTATTTACTTTAGTCTTCTATTTATGTAAGTTTGAAATACGTAGTAGAATATCTTGTATGTATTCATAAACATATGAACTGATTAATACACTCATGTAAATTAAGCTTATGTATTTTTTTTTTGTAGTGACTCTTGGAAAACCACATCCCTACACCCAATTTCAGTAGCCACACCATCATCAACCACCAAAATGAGATACATTTCTACCGTCGCTTCGAGCTGCAAATCCTTGCTATGCACATAAAGCCAGTGCCTTCTCTTCCTGCTCCCTTTCCTGTTCCATCCTTGCTCAGAGGTGGCCTCTGCATACCCATGTCTCCCAGTAAACCTCTCACGTGAGATGTTGCATGGTGTGACTCTGTGGTGTTCCTTGGGGCTTCCTTGGGGTTCCATTCTACCACTCTTAAACCAAAGCAGTGACAACACCTAAACTCAATTTACAGCTATACAAAACTAAAAAAAAAAAAAAAAAAAGTTAAACGTTAGGTAGAAAAGTTTTAGGTAGAAAAAAAATTAAGTTTAGGTAGAAGAACATGTATAAGCATACCACTACCCAGAAGATGAATATTGTTTGATATGAAATGATAATAGCTTTAATTTTTAAATCCCATGAATAAGACAGAAGTTACAATGTGGGGTTCAGTGATGATGACTTGTACTTTGTTGAAAGCAATATTATGATCTATAAATGAATAACAAACATCGCACAAAGTCCCAGGTGCTTTAATTTTTTACAATTCAAAATATTCATTAGGTTAAATTCTGAGTATTTAATTTTTCTTATATCAAACACATTAATTAGAATTGTGCAACACTTTGAAAGTGAGGATATAGTTATTACTCTTGTTGTGAACTCAGAATGTAAAATAATACAAAAGCCTTGGAAAAATCTCATTTCCTGCTTCCACAATACATCAATAAACTTAAAAGCCTTCAATATTCCCTTCAAATAATCACTGGTGGCATTCCACCCACTTTAATATATTCTTTGATGTCTTCAATATATATTAATTACTATCGTTTTTCTTTACAGTTGATTATGCATCTTTTCGACAAGCCAATTTTTGATGTTACTTATATTCTAATGAGTATTTATTTTTGAAGTCATTTCCCCCAATGGATTGATTTCCATTTTATTATTTATATCCTCTTTTAATTTGTAGTGTTTTTTGTTATTAACATTTTGTATTTCTCTTTTTAATTTTAGATTACAAGTTTAATATTTATTTTATGGTAAAAATGTTTTTCTTTGAATTTCAGATGATGTTAAAATTTTGTTGTAATTATCAGATAAATAATTCATTTTATTACTAAACTTCTACCTATTTTTTGTTTTTAAATGATTTGTGACTAAGCCACATCTAATTTCCAGTTTATAGTTTGTGTGCTTGATGGTTCATTTGGTTTTCATTGATTATTACATTACATAACTATATAGTCACATTTCCTAGATTATAAATTTAAATGCTTTTAACATCTATGTTGCAAGTATGTACCTGTTTCTTTGCTATCATTGTTTCAAGGTCAATAAAGAAGTCCAGGCTGTAATCTGGGGTTTACTCACTCAAAAGCATTTCAGTTTAAGTTACACAGAGAAGCAGCCAACCAAGGACTCCAATTGGAGGGCTGACCTTGTTCTCAAGATTCACTCCACTTAATGAATAAGATTGAAGTCAGCTCCATTGTTAACCTAAGAGGAAACATACTTCTGCCTAAAAGGTACCATAGGGAATAAATATGGACATGTTTCTGAAGACAGTACCTCCCATTCAAGTATTAAGCTAAATCAAATACCTTCTTAAAGTGCTGTGTTGGAAAATCTGGAGTTTATGGTCTATATTCATCCTGTTTTATTTTTATATAGTGGAAGTAAGTTTGGCCATGAGTAGTTATGACTCTAGTCTATGTCTTTTTATACTTATCTTAAAATAACTCTTGTAATAATGCATCTTTACTACTGTTGTTTAATTTTCATTCTCTGCTGTCATGACTCAAACTGCCAGATATTGTATTACAGTGCATGTACACAGACTGTAATTTTGCTTGCAATTGATTGTCCTCTCTTTGCTATCAAAGGTTGAACCTGATTTTAGTGGTCATTTTAAAATTGTATTATCTTTTTTACTCCAACTAGAAAAGTTTTACTGGGGACTAGAGTGGTGGTGCAGAGATTAAGAACACTGGTTACTCTTCCAGAGGTCCTGAGTTCAATTCCCAGCAACCACCTGGTGGCTCACAACCATCTAGAATGAGATCTGGTGCCCTTTTCTGGCATGAAGGCAGAACACAGCATACATAATAAATTAATAAATCTAAAAAGAAAAAAAAGTTTTTTCACTTAAAGACAAATATTGTCATCATCTGTACTATTGTTACTCTGTTGTTATTACCATGAAATAATATAATTATGGCAATGAAACTCTGCCACATTATGTGGGACATCATGAAAAATTAGTTAGTGAAAGCCTGTGCTCGTGTTTGTATTCGTGGACATTTCCAGCCGTGGTTAGTTTTCTTATCCCGTAGTAGCCTTTTGTGTTTGCAATAGGATGGCAATCATTATGGCTACCTAATACTAATTTTAAAGCCCTAATTATTAAAACTGATGCATAAGGATGTTTCAGTGACATCTCTGCTTTATATTCTTCATTAGTCTTCTCTGTTTCTGAACAATACAACATATGCCAAGTAGATCCTCCCATTGACATAAGACAAGTAAATGGATATACAGCTGCTCCATATGTCTAAATTCCATGTATACAAATTAATCCATATTCTTCCTCATTAGACACAATTTACTCAAAATCTGTATGTATGTCAGTAATAAGCTCGAGTCCCAGTGATATTTTCCAACCACATTGGCTGGAACTTCTGTTGGACAACAACTCTCAATGCACTTGTTAAACTGTAGTCATTATTTTATTCATGCTCTGAAGACAGAACTAGAGAAAAGTCCCAAATGTAGTTGTGACATCTGAAACTAAGGATTGTATGGACTTGACTTGTGTTTATGATGCTGCTGCTCAGAGTACAAATAGTGTCAGCACAGTTATATGACCCAGAGGCCATGATCCACAGCATTCTCTCTGGAGGGGCACCTTGCTCAGCCTAGACAGAGTGGGGAGGGCCTTGGTCCTACCTCAAAGCAATGTGCTAGACTTTGCTGACTCCCCATGGGAAGCCTTTTCCTCTCTGAGGAGTGGTTGGCGGTTGGGTGGGAGGGAAGGTAGAGGGAATGGGAGGAGAGGAAGGTGTGGGAACTTGGATTGGTATGTAAAATGAGAAAAGATAGTTTTTTTTAAACAAAAATAAAAACGTGGCATTAATGAGATCACTGTATCTAGTACTGTGCTACTTAAGAACATTGTCATAAAAATTTATATTACGTATCGAACACCCCTCAATATTTTCCTTCCATTCCATCCCAAATCTTGCCCCATTCTCTTAGTTCCTTTTTTTCTCCTAGGCAGTTTTGTTTCTATGTTCATATTTCTCACATGTGCTTAATATTTAAGAGCTGAAAAAAATCAGAAGAAAATATATATTTTCTTTGAGATGACTTAATCATTTTAACCTGATTATTTCTCAATTCAAGTGTTTGCCTAGAAGTGATATATTCTTCCTTGTAAATGCAAAAAAAATCCTATTGTTCAGACAGGCCACACTTCCTGATTCTTTTCAAGATTTATTTATGATGTTCTTACTGAAAACTTTATGTCTGTTTATAGCACAATTTGTTTCCCATACCATCTTTTCACAAAATCTACCAACATGTCTCCCTCCCAACTTCAAGTCCTCTTTCCACTTTTGGCCATCCACCTGCTGTTGTTAGACATCTAGCCTGATTTAATCCCTTAGCTCTTGTGAATGAAGCTGTGCCTAAAACCGTGTGAGCATCTCTGCAATGTATTGACTTGGAGCCACGGGATGCGTACAGGAATGGTATAGCTGCAACATAAGCTAGACCGACTTTCAGTTTTTAGTTTGTTCATTTGTTTCAAATCAGTTTCCATCAGCACTCAATGATGTATATTCTCATTAGCGTTTGCTTTTTCTTTTAGTAAACTAGCATTCTGACAGGAATGGGATGGAATCTCAATGTAGGCTTAATCTGTATTTCCTTTATAACGGATCAGTCAATGTTTTTCATATATTTGCACATTGTATTTAATTTTTAAGAACTGTCTGTTCATCAACACATTTATTGACAGAATTTTCAAAGTCCTTCTGTGTAATTTTTTGAATTCATTGTTTAGTCTAGATATTATTGCTTAAATATATAGGTACAGCATACTTTCTGATTCTGAGAACATATATACACTGAGGTGTAAATTATGACTTCCTTTTGCTACTTTTTTTCCAGTATTAGACTTGAACACATCCATATACTTTTTTTTGGAAAGGGTATAAAGTTGTTTAAAAGTAGAACCAAAATCTGTGCCCAATGGTGATAGTTTCCATTTTGACAACTTATAGGTTCATTATAATATTGTTTACTTTTCTTTCTCCTTTTTTTTTTTAAATCACAGTTCCAAATAACATAACTAAGTCTAAAAGTATCTAGCAAGGCCTATGTGACCCTGTACGTTCCATTCTGGATCTGGCTGCCTCATTAACAATACACTGTCCATCACCCTCCACCCACAGCTCACTGCATTGCTTGCTCTTTCATTTTTCCAGATTATTGATTATGTCAAAATCCTTGTGCATGAAGAACTTGTGTCACTCTTTGTCCCTTTGCCAGATTTTTCTTCTCATTCTAACTTCCAAATGCAACTTTCAGGGCTCGGGTGAATTATCCTACCATTGATTTTAGCTCCCTGCCAGAGCTACAAATTCATGCATGTATGTTTGTATGTTTATGTAGTAACTGATCCCACTTTATCTAACCATATGTGCATATTTCTAGCACATAGGAAATCTCATCACATTTCTCTAATCCGAAGACTAATATGTCTTTTTCATTTAAGGAGTATGCAGTTAGAAAACTATTTGTAGTTTAGACATTTACATATGTATTTGACTTTATTATATGGCTTGTTTTTCTAAAATGTTGCTATTAAATAGTCATTTCCCATATTAGGTAGAAGTTTAAAACAAATCTTGCAGTGGTTTCTCATAAATAGAATTTATTAGGTGTATAGATGACCAGAGGAAGTTATTGTAATGCCAAAAGGAACAGTGTTAAATGCATCATTTGGTGGAAGAATAACTGAATAAACCCATCAAGTCCTTCCCACCATTGAATCATCCAGTAAGATGACTTCTTCCATAGTATCTTCTATCCTTTCAAAGGCTGTGTCTCTGGTTTAGATGGAGTTTTTATTTGCTCATCTGACCCTCAAGACTCTTTGACTTGGAAGCATTAGCTTTTCTCATCTTGAGAAAGCCTTCTGCCGCCCTCTGCTGGCAAAACACTGGGGATTAGGATGAATTTCTTCACATTCGTATTCCATCTCAGGAAATACGAGGAGAAAAGAACCAGGAAAATAAGGATGTATATACTACTCACCAATAAGAGCATTCTATATATTAGGCAAGCAAAGGTGGAACTGTGTGTATCATAAGAGATATCAAATCCAGATGTTCTATTTATTTTAAGAGATGTATGTGCCTCCTATAACTGACTAGAGGATTCCATTTTACAATAAATTATAATCATTTAAAGACTAGATGTCTAATATTTACTTTTAACTTTTGCTTGTGCTACTTCTATTAAATAATCTTGTGAACAGGGTGATACAATGAAAAATCCCTGGCAGATGTTACTGTGGAATCTGAATCTTTATTTTAATCATATAATCTGATAGATTCTTGAAAAAAAAAGATACATCATTCATTGGGCTGCATAATATAAGTGAGAATGTATTATTTGTCTATAAGAGTGCAGGGTTTTATTCATGCTAACTAACTAGATATAAATATAGATAGATAGATACACACATATCCTACTTTGACACATACTTTTTGTTTCATTGTCAGTGTTACATAGGTCTATAAAACGTGTCCTAACATGTTGAAACTACAATGACCATTGTCTCTTCCTAAGACGTAATAATGACATTTCTATGTTACTAGTCACCCAATTTACTCGGGTGATAGGCCTTTATTTTCTTTTTGCAGTTATTTGGCCAATATTTTTAAATTTTTTTTCTGCTGTAAAGAGTATTATTATATCATGGTCAAGGAGGAATATTTTAACTTTAAAATATGAATTCACGGTATTTCATACATTCAACTAAAATGATTAAAGTCACATCCCTTGTTACCTTTCTATCAGCCATAGCAGCAAGTCACTCTGATATCCTTCGGGGTCGAGTACTTCCTGCAGACCACTGTTCTGAAACTCACACCATTGAACCCAAGGTGTCAGAGTAGCAATTTTCAGTGTCCATTTTCAATACTATGTATTTGTCTCAAAGTACTTAAATATTAATATGTCTATGTAGGAGTTTCTAGAGTTGTATCTCTCAAAACTTACTAACCTTTTTTATTAAGCGCATTTATGTTTTAAGGCAATTTTGGATAGTTTTTTATCATGATTTTTTAAAAGACAAAATAATCTCTTCATCTCTCTAAGATTCTAAGTAATAGATGTTGGAAGGTACCATGTTGTAACCACTGAAGCTTCTTTCTTTATTCTCTACCTTTTGTTCTTCAAACCATGCATAATTTTACTCATAAATTATTAAACAGTATATTTATTGTGTCTATTGCCTGCTTGTTATAAAACCGTTCTTAACTTTAAATTCAGACATTGATATATCGTATACAGTTTCCAAATTACAATGGTTTGATTTAAACATCTTCATTTTTCAAGTCTGATATATAAGAATTCTTCACATTCCAAACCAGTTGTTTCCTAGTAGGATGTGTTTGTTAGACAGGGAGAGTAACAATCTGCAGGACGTACTCTCAAGCCCTGGACTGACTATCCTGGCACTTTGCTGCATTGGCATAATGGATCCATTCTTGCTTATGATATCTTCCTCTCATCAAGGACTTCAGAACATAATTTTTTTCTTAACTAGAGAAGAGCGTTTGATTGGCTTGTTTTCTTATGCTCTATTCATTGCTACGTAAAACTAATGGATAGACTAGACCACTCAGGAGGCAGAGTGTTTTAAACTGACCTCATAGAGTAGTCACTTCTATCTGCCGCTGAACTGAGGTTCTGCTCTGATCTCACAGCCAATCACTCAAACAGGGGGCCGTGCTTGCTTCTCACCTGAAGCCCTCAGTTGTGTCTTTATTTCCCTTTGTCCTGGTGTTCTTGGGGAAACACAGATTTATCTTGGTTTTATTTCTATATCTTAGCTCTGCAACATAACTCCATAGATTTTAGCAACATGCACAGCAACATAGCAAAAGGTCAGAGAGAGAGAAAAAACAGGGCTCACCCCAGGCTCCTCATAGGACCACTTTCTTGAAAATTTCCCCTCTTTTTTATTAGAGATACAAGTGAGTTCTAACCTGGACTTCACTTATGTGACCACTGTGGCGAAAGTGTAGTTTAATAGATGAAGCTGCCGTTAGAGCAGGATGGACAGAAAAAATACTGTATTATCCTAAATGTTCCAGCTTATCGATGGCATGGCAGAATATGCCAGTCATCTGTACTTCACAGCCACATTTATGATGCTAAGGAAAGAAAACATGTTTAATATTTTTATGTTTTTAAATTCCTGTCTCAAGCTGTCCTCTGATGTCTGATTTTTAGAGTATTTGTTTTTTTTTCAGTTTCAATGAACAGAAATATTAATGACAACAACCTCTCTAAATATATTTTGGTATTTTTTTATATTTTATAATGGCACAAACAATAAATGTTTATGGGTATGTGTAAATATTCTTCATTTTCTTTTTCTTTTTGTACAATGAAAATCATAGAAGAAATGAACTAATTAAGTGTGCCTAGAACTATACATTTTATATTTTACTGGTTTGTAAACATTAAGACTTCAAAAATTCGAGAAGTCATTGTTTTTTACCGCAGCGTAGTACTCTAATGTGTAGATGTTCCACACTTTCTTCATCCATTCTTCCATTGAAGGGCATC
>NC_022021.1:40472718-40508565 GCF_000317375.1 Microtus ochrogaster
GAAGGGTTGGAGGAGGGGGGAAGGGTGGGAGGAGGGGGAGGGAAATGGGAGGCTGGGAGGAGGTGGAAACTTGTTTTTTTTTTTCCTTTTCTCAATAAAAAAAATAAAAGAAAAAAAAAGACTTCAAAAATTACTTTTATTTTCATTAAGACTTTAGTTTTAAAAATATTTTGACTTTAAAAAAGACAAAAGAAAAAATTAAAATATAGTAGTACTTGAAGCCATAACTCAAAATCATGAAAGGAGAATAAAGTGCTCTAAGACCAAGTATTACTGAAAAAAGAAGTAACTCTGTTCTCTCTCTCTCTCTCTCTCTCTCTCTCTCTCTCTGTCTCTCTCTCTCTCTGTCTCTCTCATACACACACACACACACACACACACTTCATTCCACAAAACACACAAAAGTAGAAGGCAATCAGGTAAACATATAACAATAATCACAGTTGACAAATTCTTCAATAGAGAGTTTCCAAGGTATTGGACAGAACATCAGAACTTGTCAGATATCAGAAAGTCTGTAGAATGTTCACTCAAAACTGTTCCCCAAAGGAATAGCTTATAAAAATATTTTTATAGCATTTATAATTTACATTTTTTCAAAATTTAAGGAGATAGCCGTAATGATGAAAACACCATAACCAAGCTACCTGGAGAGGAAGGAGTTTCTTTGGCTTGTACTTCCATATCAGTCTTCGTCATCTAAGGAAGTCAGGGCAAGAACTCAAACAGGCAAGGAAGCTGGAGGCAGGAACTAATGCAGAGGCAATGGAGGCTTATGCCATGGCTTTGTCAGCCTTCTTTCTTATAGAACCCAAGACCACAAGTTCAAGGATGACACCAGCCACAATAGGCTGGGCCCTTTCACATGGATCACTAATTAAGAAAATGCCTACCAGCTGGATCTTATGGAGTCATTTTCTCAACTAAGGTTCTTTCTTTTCAAATAACTCTAGCTTGTGTCAAGTTGACGTAAAACTATCCAGCACTAACACTGTAGCAACATAGGAATCCCTGGCAGAAGACATCGGACATCCTGGGCTTGACTTCAAGGAAAAGTTACTTCACACTTGCATAGCAGAGTTTGCTGACAGAGGACCAGCTGTGATATCATCCCACCTGTTCTTGCTGGACACCATCTGTCTGTCTTGAGTACAAGGAAACCTTCATCCTGGGTTCAGAAATTAATGGAGAGATCTTATAAGGGGACAGAAATAAGAAAGGAAATCCTCTTTAATAAAAAACAGCTTTGCTGATTTAGATGACACTGAAAAGAGACCAAACATTTGGAAGATCCCACATATATATTAGAAAAAGATTTTCCAAACTGATAGTAATAATTATAAAAATAGTCTTTTCACAGCTCCTTTGACATGCTGTTGGAAAGCAGGTATTTGGTTGTGGTGACACCACGCTGGTGTGAAGATTGAAGGGTAGATCGTCAGATGGGCAATTATTGATTAGCCTTAGCGGACATGACAAGTTCTTTGCTTTTTACTGTGTGTGAAATGAGAACTTGAGAAGCCCTTACACATACTGGCTTTGGGGGAGCCTAGGCAGTTTGGATGCTCAACTTACTAAACCTGGATGGAGGTGGGCGGTCCTTGGACTTCCCGCGGGTCAGGGAAGCCTGATTGCTCTTCAAGCTGATGAGGGAGAGAGACTTGATCGGGGGAGGGAGAGGGAAATGGGAGGCGGTGGCGGGGAGGAGGCAGAAATCCTTAATAAATAAATAAATTTAAAAAATAAAAAAAAGACTTAACAAATGAGTCAGATACGTCTTTAGCATGTATTCTGGCTGAGTCAGGAAGGATAAGGAAGGGAACTTGGAAATAAACTAGAAATGTTAGCGCCATAATCTAACACTGAATTGAGTCTATTTCTAGAATTCTATGATAATTTTATTTCCTCATTTTTCCTCATCAAACAGATGAAGCACATATTTTTTTCCCTGTTTACAAAGCCAGATTACTGACTGCAGAATAGAACATATGAGAGTTGGGTTTGTTTGTTTGTTTGTTTTAATAATAGTGACATTAAAGTCTAACGAATAGAGACATTGTGACAATGGAATTATGGACTCTATAAAAATGCAAATATATGATAATATCTTAATAGCCAATATGAAAATCAAAATGTTTCTCTAATGAAGAAATGTTGAAGAGACAAAATTCCATCATGTTTTTGTATTCACAATGGCTGTGGTATCCTGTAGGATAATAGCACAATATCAAGTCAGTCAGAATTCCAGCATGAATGACGTAGGAGCTCATGATGTCCCACTCCTACCTGAAAATCATTTGACACTAAAGGCTGCTGTGGTTGGGAGAATCAAATTTTGTTCAGGGAAGTGGACCCCGGTAGTCTGTCCTTGTACCACTGGATGGCCCTACATCCAGGTACATATGGACAGCAGTGGTTAGAGGTGGTAAACTATGAAAAAGGATGAGAAGTTGGAAAGGAGACATAAAAAAGGAGGGCCAGGAAGAGTTGAAGGGGGATGAGATAGGTATGATCAAGTACTTTATACATGTGTGCAAAGTTTTCAAATGAATAATAAAAAAGAACGCATTCATTTCTGCCTGAATCTCTGAGTGAGACCAGAATATACCAGGGTGCTGTCTGTATTGTCTTTTGACAGGGATTATGAATAAGTTGTAAGATGAAGTTAGGTGGGCTTTAATCAGTGATATAGGAGTGATTAGTAGTAGTGATAAAGTAGTGATTTAAGCAGTGATTAACATAAAGACATTTTAATGATTAAGGGTCTACATCCAGAAAGGCAGAGTGCTACTGAAACATCAACAAGAAAGAAAAAGACTAAATCATTGTAGCAGCTCCTGGAAAAACATTGGCAAAATGTTTATATTGTGGGACAAAGTGACACAAAAGTCTTCGTCACAGAGGCTGAAGATTTGTAGAAATAAAGAAAGTGGGTGCAGGTTAACTTGGAGTGGGACCTGAAAGTTCACATCCAGAAAGCAACACATGGAACATGTGGAAGCAGACACTGGAAGCTAGCCAACACTTCTGGGAGACTGTAGAGTCAATGAAATCTCAAATCTAGGACTAAAATAACCTTAGGCAGTACAAGCAGGAAGCTCTTGGAACCACACGCTGCATATCCAGGAAGCAGATGAAAACACTGTGTGTCTGACAGTGGGAAAAGTGAAGCATGACAGAGAAGCAATGCTTCCAAATATTCTCTGACCTACAGCCGGGGGGGGGGGGGATAATGGACATAGAAAAGTTTCCTAGGGGGCACATCACAGTCTAATCAAGAATGTGTTCTCTTAAAGAAACGAACCTACTAAGGGACCCAGCTGTAATTCCTCTAAGGAGAGATTAATTATAGTTTGTCTTGTTGCAATCCACACTTTATAACACAATCAAGTTCCACATAGTAAGGTTTTGATAGATCGCAGAGAGCCCATCAAAAGGAGCTAAAAAATGCCCATCACCTGTGGATGTCACAACACCCGTAAGTTAGCAATGCCATCCTTTCATCAAGAATTTCAGTTGATGCTGGTTTAAACAAGTGTGGAGTGCTGAAAGCCTTCTAAAAGTTCAGTACATGTGAGAACGGGTAGTTGGCAACTCTTGCAAGTGATGAATATTACTGGCATGTTTTTATTCTACTAGATTCTTTTTTATCTTTAAATAAAATATTACTTTATCTTTAAATAAAATAATGCCACTACTTTAAAATGGACTTTGTCTATGTACGAGGAAAAAAAATAACTGGAATGAACCAACAAGCAGGGTCTTCAGAATGCCTTCTAGAGAAGGGGCACTGTGACTCCAGGAGAAGGCAGTTCTGTAGGACTGACAGTAAATATGCTCCGAAGGGTCAAGTCATAAAGATTAAGGACAGTGCTGTTGAATATTTTGACAGGATGGAATGTGTAACTCGGCATCTGTTCGTGTTTGTGTGGTGACTATTTTCATATCCTTTTATAATCTGAAATATTTCTTCTTTTTCACTTTTAAGATTTTTAAGAATTTCATATACAACTGCTGGATTTACAATATTCTAACCCAAATTTCTCCCCGTGCCAATTCTCCACATGCCTGCAACTCTCAGATTCATGATTTCTACTTCAGTTTTTGTATTGTTTTACACACACATCAAAAATTAATGATTTCAACTTTTTTATATTCATATATATTTCTATATTCTGTTGAGTCCATTTAACCTTGCTTTGCCGTGTAGTAACCATTATTTCCTGCAGATCTTGAACTAGGGGTGTTGCCTGGTAAGATCTCCTGCCCTCTGCATCAGCTGACATTCACAATATACTCACATTTTTCTGATGAGTATATTGTTCAGATTTTCATGGATGCAGCTCCCTGTCCTATGAAGAAGACATTATCTCACAGTAGCCATCCAGTTCTTCTCATTCCTACAGTCTTTCTGCCCATCCTCTAGGCCTTACGTGGAGAGGTTGCAATAGAGATGTACCAGTTGGGACTAAGAAACACGTGATTAGTCATTCTCTGCCTTTTTAACAGCTGTGGATTTCTTTGACAGTTACTGTTGCTAAAAGAGCCTTCCCTGACCAGGAGTGGGTATTGTGTTTGTAAGTATAAGGAAAGATCTTTAGAATTCAGCTCAGCGTTATCCCGGTTTAGAAAAGTGATAGTACTAAATTCTGCTTTGGTCCCGTGACTTCAACAGCCATTTGTAGTTGGATCTGTTTACAGTAAAAGGCATGGATTTCCTCTATTGAACGGCCCTTAAATCCAATTAGACAGCTGTTGGTTAGCCCGAAGATTAAAGTGCTACTTTCACACCATTGGGAATAACTTGATAGGCTAGTTATTGTCGTGTTCATAGCCATCACAGATGATCCTGTAAAGTGCTCCTGTCTCAATCCACAGACCATTAGAGCTGTCTGTGAAGTAGACAGCACAAGCACACTTAAAAGGAAGAGGGTTTAGGAAACATCACTAGCCACGAGATAACCCATTAATGTGAAATACACTGGTGACTTGAAGTTGTATCGTGAAGACAACAGCTTATCTAACATTCTCGGTCTCTGAATAGATGTGGAACAGAACCATCTCCATGTCTACCTATAGTCTGTTGGGGTTTATGTATACTAATGTACTAATTCATAGATATTTCTAAGTGTAATAGCTAGAATAATTAAAATTGTTACTCTCGACAAATGTTTATAATATTTATTAATTTTCTTCCATCAATGGATTATTAAGTATAATTAAATATATATTATTAAACACAATGGCAGGGCTTGTAAAATGCCTCTGTGGGCTTTCTATCAGGTCAGATAACATGAGTTCAATTCCCAGGAAGGAAATTGAAGGAAAGAACTGATTCCAACAAATTGTCCTCTGACCTCCATTTGTACAAATGTCATCCATGTGTGTAGACATGATTGCATGCTCACACAAAAAATAAATAGATGATAGATGATAGATAGATAGATAGATAGATAGATAGATAGATAGATAGATAGATCAGGGCAAACATTATATAAGAAAAACCTCAGCAGCAGTTGACCTGTATTGTTGCTGAGAATCATTTAAAAATATATTCTGGTATTAGAATGTTAAAAAAATGAAAGAAAGAAACCAATGCATTGGCTATATTTCTCCTTCTCTAAAACGGATGATGCCTAAATGTTTTTCTTCGGATGCTGTCTTATCATTTCTCTAATGATGGAAAACAGAATGTGGAAGCCTAGCTTGACGGTTTTTCACTGTACTCATTTGTTATGAAGATGCCTAATAATGATTATGCAGATATATATTTAAATAAGCTGACAATCAGTTATTCCAACAGAGTCATAACTCAGAAATATCAGTTTCATTAGTTTTAATGTTATCATAATTAGATTATTTTATGAAAGTATTTCCCATTCATTACAGGAAATATATTACTTATTTATTCATGTATGTGCATATATAATTCATTATTCACTTGCACATTAATATTTATATTTATAACTTAAAACCTGTTTATTAGCTTCCAGAACCAGATATAAGTAAATAGATAAAACCATGTCAAGAAGGAATAGAGATATATTGTCTCAGAAGTTTTGCCACTAGACATCTAAGGTCAAGTTGCCAGAACAGCCATGTTTCCTCTGAGATTTGAAATAGTGACCTTTTCTTGCTTCTCTATGGCATCTGTTGGGCTGTTGGCAGTCTACACTTTTCTGGAATTGCAATTGTAGCACCTGGGTTCCTACTATCTTTACCACATGGCATCAAATGCTGGTTCTTTTTTCTGTCCTTTTGTAAAAACACCAGTCACAATGAACCAACTGCCCACTAGACTCCAACATGGCCTCACATTAACTAATGAATATGTTCCCAAAACAAGTCCTATTCTATCGTACTCAAGATTAAGACATCAGCATACATTTAAGAGTCCAATTTAGACTCTATAAGCTATTAAATCCTTAAATTAACAGTCACATAAAGTTCCTTGTAAAATAACATGAAATTTTATTTGTCCACTTGCTTTGAGAAAATCATAAATGAAGTTGGTCAACAGGCTCGTAGTTTAATTCTCCTATATGACTACTTATATCTAATTGAAATGCTGACAGACTCAGTCTCTACTACATCAGTGTGGACAAAATACAGGAAGACCAAAACTTAAAAAAAAAAATAGAAAAACTTATTTTCAACAAGATCTCATTGCTTGTCATATCCACGAAAAAAAAAAGTGAAAATGAAAAAAACATCTGAATCCTGTGTCATTGTGGTTATGTTTCAGCTTCCCATTTTTTTTTTCAAATCAGCTGAATTCACAATCATATCTTTTGGAACTGAAGCATGTTCCTGAACACAGATAAAGAATGGTGAATTTTGTTGTGGGATATTTGTACATTGTATAAAGGTGTATTGCTCTGGTTGGTATCATAAAAAGCTGAATGACTAATAGCTAAGCAGGAGATACAGATGGAATTTCCAGGGAGAGAAAGGAAAAAGAGGAAGAATGTAGGCATGGGTGAGAAGCCAGGAGACACGGAGAAAGCAGAATGGGTAGTACTTGGCAGTCTGTAGATTAGTAGAAATGCGCTAATTTAAGTTATAACAGCTGGTTAAAAACAAGCCTAAGATAAGGATAAGTTTTCATAATTAATAAGTCTCCATGTGTCTTTATTTGCAGCTGGTTGGTGGGACATTGAAAGACTCATTATCACAACTTCCTTGTTTTTATCTCCCTTCTAGTCACTCAAAATCTCCTTCCAGGCATCAACATATGAATACCTATCTCTAGATATTCTAGATTTTCTTGTCCCAAAAGAATTTTCCAAAGTATAAGGAACAACTAATTACCCATACTTTAGGTGTGATGTGCCCCTCAAGACACCCAGTGAATATGTGCTCCCCTACTTTTCTTTACTTTTATCTTTCTTTTTAACTACTATTTGTGTGCTTCTCTCTGTAGCATGCCCTCGTTTGGCTGATGTGCATTCTGAGTACCTCGTAATGTCAGATCCCTTTTAAGTGACGCATTGACATACCCTACAAAGCTTTGCTCCTTGGAGACCTTGCTGGGTTGAGAGGAGATGAAGGAAGAGCAGGAACATAGACACACATACAGACGACCATGCCTTCTGATGGAGTCACACCTACTACCACACAAGGGTTTGGAGCATAAGCACATTTATTATGTACACCACTATGGAAGAGGTTCACTAGACTTGTAAAAAGTATCTGTGTAGTATTGAGGTCTCGTGGGCTTTTGACTGTCCAGCTTGGTGTGTCCTTTGGTGTTGTTCTTGTTCATCTTACATTTGGGCAATCATGCCAATGAGACTTTGTGATTATAGTTTTGGAAGTTCCTAGGAGACATAATCTCATATCAAACTCCCTGATGCTCTGGCTCCTGTCTGATGCATTGACCCTACACAATGAACTATAGGCAACTAAGGAAAGCTCGCAAAAATAGAGGTGGTCTTCCTCAGAGAAGAGAACAACGATTGGTTGTCCATTGACAACAGGTCGGCCCTGAAAACATTCATACAAGTAGCATTATATAAACTGAAACACTCCCTGGAGATTTCATCTAGTATTTACATATTTACATCAGTATTCCTCTACCCTTTACCAGTTTTCATCACTGAAAACCTATAAGAAGAGAAGTGTGGCATAAGGATACTGTTTTAGGAATAAGCATTTACTGCAGCAGATAGAGGGCATTTTGCTGTTAATGGAGGACATAGGAAGACCCTCTAATATGTCAGTAACTTTTCTTATCTTTTAATACCATACACTGTATTATTTAGTCATATTGACTAATGAGCAATTTTAGTTAAAGTAGACAATACTATCTGTGTTCCTTGGTATAGACAAGATTCTTTTGTCTTCTATTTTTATGCAAATATCTAAGACCATGGAAAATTTTATTCTTTGTTCTTTATTACATGTTTCATTGGAAAGATGCATTCTATATAAAGAAGAAAACTGAAATGCCCCTGAATCCCACTACTAATTCATCATAAATGCATTTTTGGGGGAATATATTTAAGTGAAGACAGAAATTTTGGGGTAGCTTGTAGAAATTCATGGTTTTAATTTTGGTTATCTAAACTGACAGTTCAATGTTGATATATTTGCTTATATAAAACACACACATATGAAGTATAAAAAAAAACAAGACTACTTCTCTATTGCAGTATCTTTCTGTTTTACTGTAGGTGAAAACTTGCACACCTGTAATTTTCTGTAGAACCTCCCAAACCATCGAAGCTGCCTGGTTATATTACCTTGTCTCACCTTCCGCTTTATAAACCTTTCCAAAAGTGTGAATGTACGTTTTAGTTTTATTCGGTCATAAAACGGTGCAATGCATTTCATCCTTTTATGAATTGTCTTGAGAACAGTTTAATTGTGTTTCATTGTGCCTTGGTGTCAGATCTGGTCTTTTATGACCTACTCTTCAAATCTCACTCATTACTCTTTTCTGTTTTGCAACTAATGAACACTGTATTTCTCAAGCTCTTTGTGAATCTGAGAGCTGTAAACTCCTTGCTCATGTGCTTATTCTGTGTTGTGCTAACTATATATTTCAAACCAGCTCATCTGGTTGTCTTTTTTCATTCTGTCATAACAGTATATATTTTGCTGTGATAGATTTCTTCATCTGTTTTCTTGGTCTGAAAAACTACACAGTAATTAAATGAACAGTTATTCTTAATGAAAAAATAAATATTAATTTACAAAAATTAAGAAAGTTTCCTGCCTTTGATAGTATAGATTGTGGAAATTCTATTGTTCCTAGTAGAACAGGAATCAGACTGCTGTATATAACATACTGTTATTAGATGGAAAAGTACAGTTAGATGGTATCTGAGGAGAACTGTGGGCAAACATGGTACAAATAAAGGTGTAAATGGCAACTTCTATATAATAAAGAGGAATTCTTAGTTATTCTTACAAAAGTAAACTTTATACATATGGAAACTAAATTTATGTTATCTTATATCCATTTATATCATTGACATATTTAGTTTCCTTTTCATGTGCATGAAGCATACATAGATTCAAGAAGAATTCTCCAGGCTGAAGTGATAGCTCCTGGATAAGGTCTTCCTGTGCAAACTTAAAGACTTTAGTTAGACAACCATCACCCACATAAAAGTTGAGCAGAGTTGTATGTACCTGTAGCTGCAACAAGGAAGTTAGGAAATAAAGAGAGAGTGTCATGGCCACCCTCGACCCGCAAGGATGACACGACCACCGGAGCTCTTCTCACTGCAGTTTTATTCCAGGACTTTATTCACTTTCTCTCTCCTCTCTTTCCCTCTCTCTCCTTCTTCTCCTCTCTCTCTTTTTTTCTCTCCCAGCCCTTAAGTAGGCATGGGCTGCCAACTCCGAACTGCCAGGTGGGCACTGCCCATAGGTTCACGCATATGCAGGCAGCTGATAATCATTGCATGATCATAGCATAGGTCAGGCCTTAGCCATCTCAGGAGTTGATTATACATCTCCATCAGGTGTGATTCCATGCAGCTCGCTACAAGAGAGAAGCCCAGAATTAGGACTCATTGGCCAAGCAGTCCAGCCAAAGTGGTGTGGTCCAGGTTCAATGAGAGAACTTTTCTCCAAGAAAGGTTGAGAAGCACTTGAAGAAGACATCTTGTTGTCAACCTCTGGTCTCCATAAGCATACACACATATGTTTGCACAGATATGCAAATTCCATACTTGTAACAATGAATTTTCCTCTTTTATCCACAGCAAAATAAAACTTCTATGGATCGGAAACTTTAGAAAAAAATATCTGAATTTCAGTGGCTACAGTAGGCACTATTCCCTGATGTGGGATGTCCTTCTCTATATGTGCTGCATTGATTGGTTGATAAATAAAGCTGTCTCAGGCAATGGGCAGGTAAAATATAGCTAGGCAGCAAGTCCAAACAGAGATACAGAGAGAGAGAGAGAGAGAGAGAGAGAGAGAGAGAGAGAGAGAGAGAGAGAGAGAGAGTAGGTGGAGTCGAGGAGACACTATGAAGTCGCTGAAGGAATAGCAGGCTACACCAGTAAACCACAGCCACACGGCAATACACAGATTATTAGAAAGAGGTTAATTTAATAGTTAGAGCTAGCCAGTGAGATGCCTAAGACACTGGCCAATTGTAACTGATAATAAGCATCAGAGCAGTTATTTAATAAGTGACTGCAGGAACTAGCAGGACCCAGTGGGCAGTGAGATGGAGGAAAGCCCTTTATTTACAATTCCCCAAATATACAGCAATAGAAGACTCCTGAGAATGAGAGAAACCCACTATCTCCAGAATGCTCTCTATGAGATCAACATGTAAGAGTTATCTGAATAGCAAAGAGAAAGTTTGACACATGCTACAATTGAGCAGTCCATAGTTCTTGTCTATTGGCTGGAAATTCCGTCACTGAAGCATCCCTAAGAGAGAAAACCAGAAGTGCTTC
Organism: Microtus ochrogaster; assembly: GCF_000317375.1. Classification (NCBI taxonomy): domain Eukaryota; kingdom Metazoa; phylum Chordata; class Mammalia; order Rodentia; family Cricetidae; genus Microtus; species Microtus ochrogaster. Next base: position 40,483,644 of record NC_022021.1, read on the forward strand.
AGAGAGGCAATGCTTCTACTGGAAGTAGAAGTAAAAATCCAATGATGAAAAAATTTAAAATTCCGTCGTTTTCCTTGCATGATATATGATCTATGGAATACTCATACTTACATTTCCATATCTTTAGGATCTCCATAATTTTGTACAGCTACTTTATCCCAAATATGGTCAGAAAATCAGCAGACTAATAGGGGCAGTAGCAGAGCAGGAGGCACAGTTACGTATGACGATCTCAGGGAGAAGACACTGAAGGCTACCCAGTGGGGGTAAGGGAATATCCTGTTCACGATTCCTCCCTTTAAGTTCCTTTATCATCCAGCTAAGTGTTCAGCTCCATGGGGAAAGAAAGTCTTTTAACCTAATTGCTGCTCATTCTCTTCTCTTTTCCATACACTCATTAGCAAGGAGTCCATTAAACACAAAGGGCTATCCTAGAAAGATGAGTTATATCACATTTGATTTCACTTTCCTGGAAAAAAAAATACCAAATTGTCTCCCTCCTAGGGAAAAATAAAAAAAAAAAAGTGAGGTCTTTCATGTGCTTTTAAGGTTTATAGGCCTTAGAAGCACTACTATTTTCTGTTCTCATCGTCATTTATAGCATTTCCTTATCAAATGAAACTGTTTTTGCACTAATAATTTTTTTCTGTTTTAGATTTTTCAAAAATGATTTTTAGCTCATGCAGATACCTCTGGGGTGTATAAAATTGGTTTGATAGCATTTTTAACTTGAGACTCTGTTATTATGATCATATCTTTTTGCACCAATTTGCAAATTAAGTCTTTATGTTCTGAAGGATGCAACGGATTAAGCAAATGAGAGAAGGTCACTCTTACTGTACTGTGGTGTGCCTCAGACCTTCCACCTCAAGGGACTTTGAAATACTTTTAGAAACACAACAATCAACAAACCAAATTAAATTTTCTAAATTTTTATGTTAGCATTCTAGATATAAAAGGTGAGGTCCCTACTATATGTAGGCTGAGCAGGATATCCATCCAAAGAGAATAGGTTCCCCAAAAGCCAGTATATGCAGTAGGGATAAATCCTGGTTGCCACAGCCAGTGGCCACGCAGGATGCCCCAGCCATACAGCTGTCACAATCAGAGAGACTAGTTTGGTTTTATTTTTATTCCTTCTTAGTCTGGTTGGAGTTTGTGAGCTCCCATTAGCTCAGGTAGATTGCTTCAGTGGGTATACCCATCATGGTCTTGACTTTGTTGCTCATATTCTCATTCCTCCCACTCTTCAGCTGACCTCTGGGAGCTCAGTCCAGGGCTCTGATGCAGGGGCTAAATATAAATCTCTTTTCATTCTTTTGCATTTTGATAACCAGTTATGCTAGCACCATTTGTTAAATACACTTTCGTTTTTCCATTATATTTTTTGCTTCTTTGTCAAAATCAGGTATTTGTAGATGTGTGAATTGATATCTGGATCTTGGTTCCTTTGATCCTCCTGTCTGTTTTTATGCCTTCTACTTCTGCCTCAGAAGCTTCAATTACAGTCCTGTACTGTAGTGGCCTTTCATTTATATTTTAATAAATAAAGCTTGCCTGAGGATCAGAAAAGTAAAACAGCAACACTGATCAGTCTTACAGACCAGGCAGCAATAACATACACCTTTAATCCCAGTAACCACACAAGTTTGCCATAGAAACCAGGCAGTAGTGGTGCAAGCCTTTAATCTTAGAACTAGAAAAGATTATAAAACAGGAGGAGGTAGCTCTCAGTCTCTGAGGAGGTAGCTCTGAAATTCCTGGAGGCAGGATTGCCATTTCAAACTGAGGTAGAGATAAGAGCCAGTGACTGGCTGTTTTGCTTTTCTGACCTTCAGATTGAACCCTGATTTCTGTCTCTGAGTTTTGTTAATCGTTCTTTACTGTATCACTAGGCCCTTCTTCCAATCATATGTGAAACAAAATTATCTTTCTAAAATTAGTTATTTACAAATGGATAAAAGATCAGAATATGCCCATGACTACACTCACCTAACAAGAATACTTAAGAGATTCCTGCAGGGTGTGAAAACTCTACACCAGAAGGAAATGAAAGACAAATAAGGAAATAAAGGTTTCAATAAGAGTAGTTGCATGAACTACTATAAGAGACACCAGTAATATCAGGATGTCCAGTATCTTCTCTTTGGCTTCCTGTCTTCAGATACTAAGACATTCTAAAAATTACTAGGATGAATGAAAATATTTTATAACATTGCTGTATAAATTGACAATTATTTACATAGTGTAGAGAACTGGGAATGTAGTTATTACTTCTTTATTTTAGATAAATAAATATTCAATCTTATGACACAAACAAATAAAAAGTGTCAGACTGACATTATAATGGAAAAATAACTTTGTGTATTGCTGATATTTGGCTAGTGTAAATTCAAGTCAGAGAATTATAACATTAGAGTGCTAATTCAAATCTCCATAGTAACCAGAAATCTACTTTTGAATGCATGCAAAAAATGAGAAGAAAATATAAATATCATCAAACAAGATATCCATGCAGGACTAAAGGTAAAAAATATGCTTTAAAACATTTCAAGGGTCCTGGCGGTGGTGGCACACACCTTTAATCCCAGCACTCAGGAGGCAGAGGCAAGCGGATCTCTGGGAGTTCGAGGCCAGCCTGGTCTACAAGATCTAGTTCCGGGCCGGGCACCAAAGCTACTGAGAAACCCTGTCTCGAAAAACCAAAAAAAAAAAAAAATTCAAAACAACTAATTGAAGAACATTCTTCTTTACCAACAATTATTTTAAGTAAAATCTGTTAATTCTCAAATAAAGCACAAAGAAATTAGAGCCATCACTACCATCTCTGCAGGAGTGAAAAAAGATTGCAGGAGAACACTGGTTGTAAAGAAACACACTGCACAAGCTAAATGAGCCAACAAATTCTTAGAGCAAAACAACTACAAAGACCAAATAATTAATAAACAGAAAATTAAAACAAACCTATAATAACTATGAAAAGCTGAGTCACTAGTAATATCTCCCAACAAAACAAAACAAGATACACTGATCTCACTGAATAATTCTTGATTGCAAAGACAAATAGTGATACTGTAAAACATATGGGACAGCATGTATTTGTTCTTGTTCTTCCTAAGGACTGGGTTTTATTCCCAGCACTGACTTGTTGGCTCATAACCACATGTTACTCAAATCCCAGGGCATCTGTTGCACTATTCTAGCATTAGTGGACACCCAGAACTCTATTGTACACAGACTTCCATGCTGGCAAACATGTATACTGTATGTGTATACATAGAACACATAAATCAAAAATACTGTAAGGAAAGCAAAGTAAATATTGATGCTCCATATATACATTATAAAAAAGAAACTGTACTTTAACAAGAGCAAATTGAATCTGAAACTGCATCCAAATTGTTTTAAATTATGTTACACTGGAAAATAGTCCAGTAACCAAAGAAGGTTCCCCAATGAGGAACAAGAAATCGTCTATGTAATTTCCACATTAATAAAATATGATTAACAATATCATGCAGTTAATTAAAAAATCACAACAAAAATCAAAATTGTTTTATGGAAAATAATAGAATTAAATAATGATCTATTTAAAATAAAACTTGTTTAGGGAAAACAGTGACCATTCTTTATGGTAAATGATTGCAGGATTTTAATCTAAGACCACAAACAAGAAAATATTGATATGTACTTCTAATAATATGGTTCTTTTCTAGCAAAATCAATTAAGCAAGAAAAGGAGAATAAAGGCATTCAAAGCAGCAAAAGAAGTACAGTGCATCTGACCTCAAATAATTGGATCTTAGATATGGAAATCCTGAAGGTTCAGTAATGAAAGCTGTTGTAACCACAAAAATGAAATCATCAAGTTGCAGGACACAAAGTTAACATACAAATTATTTTCTAGACACTAATTATAAATAATATGAAGAGAATATGCTACAACTTGATTTATAATAGCATCAATGCAAATGGATACTTAGGAGTTAACTAAGTCTTAAATGCAAAGGCTTGCACATGAATTCTGAAGAGATGATGTAAGTGAAATAATTCATTTCTTGGATGGAAAACTAATGCTAAATACTATAACAACTAAAGCAATCTATACGCTTAGTGACATTACTACAAAATGTCAGATTGCTTCCCCAAATCTATTTAAAAATACATAAAAATCATTTCATTTTTCAAGCATTCCTAGATAGGCAGAATATTCTTTTTTTTTTTTTTTTTTTTTTTTGGTTTTTCGAGACAGGGTTTCTCTGTAGCTTTAGAGCCTGTCCTGGAACTAGCTCTGTAGACCAGGCTGGTCTCGAACTCACAGAGATCCTCCTGCCTCTGCCTCCCGAGTGCTGGGATTACAGGCGTGCGCCACCACCGCCCGGCTTAGGCAGAATATTCTTGAGAAAGAAGAAAACTAGTGGACTAGTGCAGGTTTCAAACCAGTCCAAGACTATAGACATCATGAAAGTTCTACTGCCCAAGAAAAAGTTATATACAATAGTGTAATAAAAATAAAGATCTACAACATTAGCCCTGTGTACCATCAGAAGATCTATGTAACAATGCTACCACAACTCTGTGGAGAAAGAACAGTCTCTCCAGAAACGTGTCCTGCTCTGGTGGTAGTTATACTCTAAGAGTGAATTGGACCCTTACTAACCTTGTACAAAGAAGGTATTTCAAAATGGAAGAAAGATCTGAAACTCATAGTTAACACCTGGGAATAATGTCAAAATGTTGAAATATCCCAAGGTTTGCAGCTCTTTTACAGTGGTGTTTTGAAATCAGGTATTGTGGTAGCTCCAGGAGCATTCTTTTTGCTAAAGATTGCTGTGGATATCATAGGTGCCTTGTGTTTTCATGTAAATTTTAGGAGTTTTATTCCAGTTATATGAAGATTAGCATGGCTGTTTTATATTTTTGAGTCTAAGGATATGTTGCCTTGGAAAAGAGGTTCTCTCTCTCTCTCTCTCTCTCTCTCTCTCTCTCTCTCTCTCTCTCTCCTCTCTCTCTCTCTCTTTTTGTTTCCACAGAGGATAAGAGCCTGTGGAATCTTTCCAAAATAATTTGATTTCACGGCCCAAGACCTCCTGAAAGGTTGCCCTGAACACCCCCAAAATACTTTGCCCAACAAAAAGCAGGAGGTACTGTGGGGAGAACTATGCCCAAATTCCCAAATATTGTTTATAAATGTTTCTTTACATTCAAAGGTAAGTATGTTATAGAGATTTGTATTGGTATGGATCTTCTTTATTGATACAAATTTTAGGTCAATTTTGTTATATGTATATTTATGCTATTGAATAAGGTATTGTGTTTATGCAGCTCATTTTAAAATATAATATATAATTAAGAGATACAGGTTAATAGATAGTCATCTATAATAGCCAAGCTTGTAGTAATGTTAGTTAGGTTTTCTATATATATATATATATATATATATATATATATATATATATATATTTCACTTAGATAGGTATTCTTCAAAATCTTTCAGAGATCTTCAGAATATGGCACTAAAATATTTTAAGAACTTAGGAGTTTTCATGACATTGAGACTCATCTGCTCCTGGCAGCACCAATAGCTTCAAGATGAAGATGGGCACTGAAGAGGCTCTGTATGGAGTTTACTAGCCATTTGGGCAAGAAACTGCTCTTGCCTGGACTGCTTGATATTATGCTGTTTGAGCTGGACATGCATAACCCACAGAAAAATGACTGCTGAACTTGCCTAAAGATGCTCTGATCCTTCAGGGTTAATGCTTCATGAAAGAGTCTGCCAGACAGAAGAAAGTAATTGATAAACTGCCAATATAGGGAGAACTGTCTTTGAAATTTCCTGCTTTGTGGAAAAGTTTGCTGGATACTATGGATATGTGGGCTGAAGACTGGGTGCACCAACAATACAGAAGAACTGTGTTTCTAGCCACAAACAAAGGACATTGAGCCTATAATTAGTGATCCTAGAGAAGCTAAATAAGGAGAACCCAAAGAAAAACATATAACCATCCTCCTGAATATTAGCCTTCATCAGGCGATGAAAGGAGACAGAGACAGACCACATTGACGCACCCGTCATAATTCTCAAGGTCCAAATCAGGAGCAGAAGGAGAGAGAGCACGAGCAAGGAACTCAGGACCACAAGGGGTGCACCCACACACGGAGACAATGGGGATGTTCTATTGGGAAACCCACAAGGCCAGCTGGCCTGGGTCTGAAAAAGCCTGGGATAATACCGGACTCACTGAACATAGCGGACAATGAGGACTACTGAGAACTCAAGAACAATGGCAATGGGTCTCTGATTCTACTGCACGTACTGGCTTTTGGCCTAGGCAGTTTGGATGCTCACCTTACTAGAAATGGATGGAGGTGGGGGTTCCTTGGACTTACCACAGGGCAGGGAACCCTGTTTGCTCTTCGAGCTGAGGAGGGAGGGGGACTTGATTGGGGAGGGGGAGGGAAATGGGAGGCGGTGGCGGGGAAGAGACAAAAATCTTTAATAAATAAATAAATTTTTAAAAAAAGAAGAACTGTGTGTGACTGTTCAGACAGCAAGATGTCCCTGTATATTCTAAAGTTTTGGAAATTGGTTACGATGCACTTCCTGTTTACTTATGTAACATTATATCCTTCTGTAGTCTTTGATGGGTTTGAAGAATAGATAGTTATACTTACAGGGTTTTTTTAGTTATGATAAATGATAAGTAGTTATAAATAATGTAACTGTAATTCGTGCTTTATACCTGCCTTTTATATGCAATTTTACTATGTTAAAGTTATAACCTTTCTTTTATTTACTTAAACATAAAAGGGGAGGTGTTGTGGGATTCACCTCTGTATGTCATGAATTAGGTTGGTTAATTAATAAAGAAACTGGTTTGGTCTGATAGCATAGAGTAGAGCCAGGTGGGGGAAACTAAACTGAATGCTGGGAGAAAGAAAGAAGAGTAAGAGAGAAGCGATATAGCCCCACCAGACAGATGCCAGAACCTTACCTGGTAAGAAAGAAAGAAAGAAAGAGAGAGAGAGAGAGAGAGAGAGAGAGAGAGAGAGAGAGAGAGAGAGAGAAAGAAAGAAAGAAGGAAAGAAGAGTAAGAGAGAAGCGATATAGCCCCACCAGACAGATGCCAGAACCTTACCTGGTAAACTACAGCCACATGGTGATACACAGATGAATAGAAATGGGTTAAGATGTTAGAGTTAGTCAATAAGAAGCTATAGCTAATGGGCTAAGCTGTGATTTAAATAATAGAGTTTCTGTGTATTTTAGGGCTGAACAGCCAGAAGCCAAACAAGTGGCCTCCTACAACAATGTGCTTCTTTCTTCTTGCACAGCTCAGTTTTTAAAAAATCATGTTGGTGACTCTGCAGGAGTGTAGCTTCTAACATTCCTAGAAGGAGACTATTTTTCAGGTCATGTTTAATGTAGACTTTTCAATTTTGGGATGTTGAATATTTTCAAAGTCTTTTTCTGCACCTACTAAAACAACCATGAGCATTTTGTCCTTGATATATCCATGTTCTACATTACACTTATTGGTCTGAATGCACTGTATTTCCTTTGTGGTCCTGCTATGAAACAAAATTGATTATAGTCTATAGTCCTTTTAGTGTGCTGCAGAATCTGGGTTGTCATAATTTTACTGAGGAATTTTTTACTGCCTCAATCATTAAATGGATCAATAAATTTGTAGAATACATTTGGTATCACTCAATCAAGTTAAATTTTTGGAAATAGTTTGAGAAACACTGATGTTAGGTAATCTTTAGCAACACTCAGGTAAGCTAATATTTAAAGGTCTGATAGAAATCAGCAGTGAATCTAATGGGAAGTAGGCAAAAAGTATGGGACAAATAATTTCAAGTGGAGAAGTGAAAATGGATCCAAAAGATCCAAGGGAAAAAATGTTAAAGCATCTTTCAACATTGAGAAAATTGAACTAAAATGTTATTTAGATTCCATTTTACCAAGAATGCTCAGCAAGATAAAACAAATGAAATACATGCAATTGAGGACATTGGCAAAATGGAATACTTATATACTAGTTGGGAATGTAAATTAGTCCAGCTAATATTACATAAAGTGCATATGGACATTTCCCTAAAGCTAAAATGAATCTAGCATATAATCTACCTAAACTTTTACCTGGGAAATAACCAACTTACTATAGAGATAATAACACAGCCACATTTCCCACAGCGATGTTCACAATATCCATGCATGGAGACAACCTAAATACCTACCAATGAATCAGTGGATAAAGAACATGTGGTTTCATTCAGCTCTAGAAATTACAAGTGATATCATTTTTAGAAAATGTGGGGAATTTTAAATCATCAAGTAAACAAAAGTCAGCAGTGTCACAAAGACAGTCAGCAAGTTTTCTCAGTTATGTAGAATTTAGAAAAAAGTCATTACATAAAATTAATTAGAGTTCTATTTGAAATAATAATAGTTAAGAAAGGTGACTATCATCAAATGATATTTCACACATTTATAGAATTATTAAAATGAATATTCCTATTTTGTATAACAGATGAATGCTCTAGTAAGGAAGTAAGAAGTAGCTAGTCATATTTCAACTAATAGACAGGCATAACAGAACATCCCAATGCTATTGTTTATTGAAAAGCAAGAAAATAGTATCAGCCAGAAAACTGCCATGCCTTTGGTTTGTCAGACATAGAAATGGAGGCTGACATATTGGAGGAAGAATCAAACTTTAATTTCTCTTAAAAAACAATCAAAGAAAAAATATGCTTGCATGTGTGAATTCAAATATTCACAATGATAAAATTAGATTATACATAGTGGAGAACTTGATGTTGGAGTAAATTACTTTAGGATTTTTCCTTGGGTCAGCTTAAGAGACTTAGGGAGGAAGTAGAGTGTTGCTATCTTTGTTCAAACATGATTCAGGAGACAGTGAATTGAGAGCTCTGGTTCGTGTGCAACAATATTGCATCAATTGCTCTAAAATTATTTTGCCAATCAAACAAAATTACCCAACAATTTATAGTCACTGACAGATAGCTAAATCAAATCAGTACAGATGCATCATTCTGAAAACATAATCATCCATTGCCTGTTATGCAGAGGATGTATGTAATAATTGATAAGAATGGTCTGCATAATGAGATGGCTCAGAAATGTAAGAGGAAAAAATGAGTATTTTGGATGAGGCTCAAGTCTTTGATTTTATTATAAGCTATTTATTACAGTAATGCAGATATACAAGTTTCTGAGAATATATTCAAAATGAACTACACCACTCAGAAAAGATTTTAATTCATTGTAAATATTTGATCAATTATATAGGAGCATTTTGTTACATCACGGTGGCCTCCAACTCTTTGTGTAACCTAGTATGGCCTTGATCTCAAGACACTATTTTGTGTGCCATCATGTACATCTCATTTCATTTTTTATATCTAAATTAGTATAAAATTATGTTAGGTGATTTAAATTTACAATTTACTGTTATTTTTCATTTTGATTGATTATTTTTTTTAATTTTTATTGGGCTCTACATTTTTCTCTGCTCCCCTCTCTGCCTCTCCCTTCCCACTTCAACCCTCGCCCAAAGTCCCCATGCTCCCAATTTACTCAGGAGATCTTGTCTTTTTCTACTTCCCATGTAGATTAGATCTATGTAAGTCTCTCTTAGTGTCGTCATTGTTGTCTAAGTTCTCTGGGATTGTTGTTTGTAGGCTGTTTTTTGTTCATTATTAATTCATATTTCTAATTACTATCAATATTATTTAAGCAAAGATTGTCATAAGTACTTATTAAAGTTATGGTTCATGTACAACTAGTGTTTTGTTAAATCGAATAAAAATATACTAGCTATTATTTACAAATACATAATCATCATTTACTATTTTTTGTACATGGCTTCTCAGAAAAAAATGATACCAAAATATATTTTCTAATGGCATTAATAGCCTGAAAAAAAAAAAACATTTGTTCAAGTTCATGATAGTGTGTAAGAGTATCCTTACATTTGCCGTCCAAATTGTCATCTTTGAAAATAATTTCATTATAATCATGAATGCACAATAGTTGCATATATTAATATGCTTCATTGTGACATTTCCACATGTACAATTTTGTTATGAATGTATTTGCTCTCCAATCATTCCCTTATCGTCCCTCTCCTATGCCCTTGAACAGGACTACTTCCTACTTTCTCTTCTATCAGGTACAGTGTGGTCAGACTCATAATGAGGTCTTTAATTCATTTAGCTTTGAGTTTTGTCCATGGGGATAGATATGAATCTGTTTAATTCTCCTAAATGTTGACATCCAGTTATACCAGTACCATTTAATGAATATGCTTTCTTTTTCCATTGTATAATTTTAGCTTCTTTTTTAATAATCAGGTGTTCATAGGTGTGTGGATTAATATCTGGGTCTTTGATACAATTTCATTGCTTAATCTGTCTGTACTTTGGCCAGTACCGGACTGTTTCATTACTATAGCTCTATAACAGTCGGCTTTATCCCAGAGATGCAGGGATAGTTTATCATATGAAAATCTATCAATGCAATCCACCATATAAATTTCATATACTGAAAGAAAAAAATCGTATGATCATCAACAAAATTTAAGACCCCTTCAGGATAAACTTCTTGGGGAGACCAGGGATACAAGGAACATATCTAAACATAATAAAAGCAATATATAGCAAGCTGACAGTCAACATCAAATTAAATGGTGAGAAACTCAATGCAATTCCACTGAAATCAAGAACAAGACAAGGCTGTTCATTCTCTCCATATCTATTCAACATAGTTCTTGAAGTTCTAGCTAGAGCAATAAGACAACAAAAGGAGATCAAGGGGATATAAGGAAGAGGTCAAAATTTCTCTATTTGCAGATGATATGATAGTATATATAAGTAACTCCAAAAACTCTACCATAGAATTTATATAGCTGATCAATACCTATAGTAACATGGCAGGATACAAGATCAACTATATACAAGTGATAAAGAAGCTAAGAAAGAAATCAGAGAATCATCACCCTTCACAATAGCCATAAATAACATATTTTGGGGTAACACTAACCAAAGAAGTGAAAGACAAGTTCAACACAGACTTTAAACCTCTGAAGAATAAAATTGAAGAGGATACCAGAAAGTGGAAAGATCTCTCATGCTCCTAGATAGGTAGGATCAATATAATAAAAATGGCAAACCTACCGAGAGCAATCAGTAGATTCAATTCAATCTCGATCAAAATCCCAACACAATTCTTCCTTGTAACCTTGAAGGAACAATACTCAACATTGTATGGAAAAACAAAAAACCTAGGATAGCCAAAATAATCCTTTACAATAAAGGAAGTTCCCCAGGCATCACCACCCCTGACAGCAAGGACTCTTCTATACTGCTGAGTTTCAGTGAGTGAATCCTTTATCTGGTGAGACTGTTTAGGATTACCTTTTGATTCACATAGTAGAGATTTCCAAATATGTATTAGTGTATAAAGTGTATAAAGACTGATGTTATTAGGACAGTAGTTTACGATGTACTTGAGACAACACAAGAAATTGTTGTTCTCATATCATATATTGAATCTGTATATTATGAGCCCAATGGTTTTTACCATTACAAATAAAAAGTATTGGCATTATGCATTGATTTTTGATAAGTCTATTAATCATAATTATATAAAGCTCTCAGTCTAATAATTGCAACATTTATACTTTTCATGAGTCTGATTCTGATATATTACCTACCTATCTTTTCAAACTATTTTTTTTCCATTCATTGTTAGACCTGTAATTTTTTCAGACTGAACCAGCATGCACTCAGTAAAAATAGCTTTAGTCAAGAGTCTCTAGTGCTGTATAAAGTATTTGGGCAGCATTTCCAACTGTGTTACAGTTGGGATTCTAACTTTTTGTGACTATGTTTCTTCATTCCATCACACTTACTAATGCATACCCTTTTGTTCCCAACCACTAACCCAAAGCTTGGAAGGTGGCTAGAGTATGTGGAGTTGTGTGCTTGCCTTTTCCTCTATGGAGAGTGAAAGCAGGCGAGAGATTCACATTTCCCTTCTATCAAGTCAATCAGGTTCTGATAAAAAATAAAAACAATAACAACAAAGAAAAACCCCAGTGGACTAGGACCTGGTAAATAGCTTCTCTTGATGTCAAGCGGTATTAATCATAAATCCTTGGGGCATATTTATAAAAACTGCTTTTATTCTCTCCATGATTGAAGCATGCATTAATGTTACAAAGAGGGTCAGGGTGAGAACTTGGTGTGAACACCTGGAGGCAAAAGGACCAAAATGACACATTACTCATGAATGGGGTCCCTGGAAAGTTTTAGGCTTGAATTTTTTCTGAAGAGGATGTGAGATAAATTTATCACTGCCAGTTTAGGTTTTATTCTGTGGCTTCAAATTCTGTAGAGAGGCTGCTGCTCATAAACTTTTGATTCAGTGAGTTGTAATTCTCTTATCTTCACATCTCTCTTTCCAACTCTAAGTTCACCAATTGTCCCTATAACCTTGTTTCCTGGAGAAGTCTAATGAAGAGTGTTAATTTCACCTTCTTTAATATTTATTATTCTTAGGAGGAAGCAACAGCTAGACTCTCAACTGTGTATGTATTTTTCTATAGTATTTCAATAATATGAATATATTTCTTTGAGTTATCTCTAAAAGAAATTAGCATTGACCATATTTTAGATTACATCTTTGATCATATGTTCTTATAGATAATTCTTAGAGAAATGCTAAACCTAACAAAAAGACACTGATATCCTTGAAATGTTGAAAATGTCTTTATAATTAATTGTATTTCTCTATTGCAAGAATAACCATAAGGGTGTAACATTAAAATATGACTCTGATGACTTAATGTATTAATTTTGTCAAAATTTTATTTAAGCTTTTCTCACTTCTCCCTTTCTACTTGTTCTGATTATGATATAGATGAACAGGAAATTATAGAAATGCAGGTTACACATACAAGAATTCAGAATATTTTCTGAGTTTCAGATTGGATTATTTTGGTGAAACATTGTTAATTGAGAAGAGAGTCTAAAATATGTAAAAACTAATTAATGTGCACACATTTAGTTTTAAACACATGTATATAATTATATACCAGTAATATGGAATATCAAGTAAATTAATGCTATATTTAATGTTCCTAACTAATTGATTAGCCAATAAACATTCTAAGTGATGATTTGGAAACAGTAAAGCAAATCAAAGTAACTTCTGGTAAGAGACACCGTAACAAAGAGTGATCTGTTTAGCGAGTTACTTGAGCACTATATCATAGCAACTTTGAAGAGCCCATGTCAAGTAATAACTATTACCTTCCCATACAAACAAAACATTGAACTGAGAGAAAGCTTATATTGAAAGGGATTTGCTAAATCTCTCTTAGTTAGTACAGCAGTTATCTCTTTTCTAAACTGTTTTCCTTTTTCCCAGTTTCTCATCATTTATTATTTTCATTCTTTCTTCCATTACTGACTAGTTTGTATGTCATGGTTTATATTTTTATTACCACTCAGCATCTTTGTTGTAATAATGCTTGTTTCTTTAAAATGTATTTTGTTTTAATCATTACTAGGATTTACTTTGAAGCATGTGTTGTTCATTTTGTGTGTTTGTGTCCTTCACATTTTTTTCATAGGTTATTTATTCAAAAATAGCAACTTAAATTCATGAGTTAAGGAATATAATTCACACAGCTTACCTATGGTGTTCACTAATCCAATATTTTGCTATTGTGCATGATTTTTTAAATCGTGGCTAAACTTCCAATATAATCAGCAGTAGTCATCACTACCATGACAACAAATCCTCAGGTAGGAGATTATGATGGGATTGACCTAAGGCTCTGCAGGGGAGAAGGAGGGAAGTAGAAAGGATATGTGCAATGATTATGTGATACTGGCAGATTTTGCTGTTGAATATAAAATAGGTATTTCCACAAAGAATGTATTATGTGTGATTCAATTTTGTGTCTTGCTTCCTAATAATTGTAGATAGATGTATGGTTTATTGGATTTGTAGGATCAATGCAATATTTGGCTTAGACTTTAAATAAAAATAATGAAAATTGTTTTATTCCTTATTAAATGTCTTTGTGTGAAACATAAGCAGCTGATAGATATTCTAAAGTGGGTTTCATATATGTACTTGTGTTCAATCACAGATTGTAATTTAAAATTGTAAAAGATATTTTGAAAACTATAGATTAAAATCAACCTTCAGAAGATGCTTGACTTTAAAAAGATCTAGACCCAGAGATTAAAACTGAACATTTAATGAGTTCTCAGGCAAAAGAAGTCCAAATACAGAGAATATATTTAGCTGTGACAAAGCCTTCTAGAATGTATAGTACAATGTCCTTTTTTGGTAATTGATAACATGAAGATTATTGATCACAAGTAATGATGTGGCATGTTGACAACTGTAGAAAAAAGATTTTAAATTTTTTTAAAGGTGAATTATTTGGATATCATGCCTTTAATCACAGTACTTGGGAGGCAGAGGCAGGGGGATATCTATGAATTTTAGTCCAGTCTGGTCTTTGTAGTGAGTTCCAGAACAGCCAGAGCTACATAGTAAGAAATAGTCTCAAAACAAACAAAATTTGATGAATTATAACCTATCTGTGGTGACATACATCTGAATTCCATCAGTCTTGATGAGAATAAAATTGATGAGTTTAAAGTTACATCTGTATAGTGAGTTCAAGTCTTATATTGGTTACATGTTAATCCTTGTTTTAAAAAGATAAAAAGGAAAAAAGTGTCCTCAAAAAAATTTAACTGTAAATAATTCTGTGACAAAATTACTTAGAAAGATTTCACTATGACTTTGAAAATTCAAATGAGATAGCATGGTTCATGATATTTAGGCTATTAGTGAAAATCAAATAAATGAAGTTTGAATGGTTTGAACTTTATTAAACACTAAACACTGAAGCAGCAATATGAGGGTGTAAACATGATCATGCAAAGATATAACACATGATAATACTAATGCATGATAATCACTAGAAGTAAGTCCTTCACATCTCTGACCAGATCATTATAGCAGAGTCTCTGATGTCTGCAGGGGAACTGTGGTACCTAAGGATAGATTCCCTTCTCACAGAGCCCTGTCTCCCTGAAATTCTATTACAGAAAGAAATTAATTTCCCCAGATAACCCAGGGCCAACTTTCCTTTATATGCTGTTTAATAAAGCTCAGCTTTTGACCAACTTCTAAGTACATCTGTTGATAGAATAGGAAGTGTTCTAGTTTTCCAAAGGGGTGTGTGTGTGTGTGTGTGTGTGTGTGTGTGTGGTGTGTATGTATGTATGTATGTGTACTTGTGAGACAATTTGTTTTAATCTCCTCTGTTGCTGTGACAAACTACCCTAACAAAAACAAGTTAAGAAAGAAAAGGTTTATTCTGGTTCAGTGTTCAAGAGAAAACCCCTCATGATTGAGACACGAATGTGTCAGGACCTTGAAGAATCTAATTATGTAACATCCAGAGTCAGTGGGTAGACAGGGTTGTATTCATTCCAGTACTTGGTTATTTTCTCCATTTCATCAGTTTAAAAGCTTCAGTCCAGAGAGTGGTTCAGCCTACAGTGTAGACAGGCTCCCTATAGGAAATAAATATGTAAATATGGTATGTATTTGTTCATATCTGGATATTAATCAAGAAAAATGATAGAAAAGCTCCATTCTGTAGATCCACAGATGTTATGCATAGAGGAAGTGACTGGGGGACACATGAAGAGCCATGGGATGGAGAAATAGAATAAGTTTTATGGGTGGACTGGAGGGGGTTGTGAGTAGGAGGATCGGGTGGGAAGAAGTTGGGGCTAAGACTGAGGGAGGGATTGAGCTGGAAGGGCATGTGTGGGGCGGAATGGAAACCTAATGCACTTAACCTTCATATTATACATAAAGGTGATACTAATGAAGTCTCTGAATAATGAGGGAGAAGAAAACACAACTGGCCATCTCTTGTTACCGAACTTTCCAGTAGCAGAACTAGCTTTATCCAGCTAAGTTGTTGCCCAAAAAGATCCCATGGAAATTCTTAAATTGCCAAGATAATAGCTTGCACAAACTGACAGCACGGACCCATTGCTGAAGAAAACAACAACACAGATCACTGAAACTGAAGTGATCTCACCTGGAAGTTGGAAACAGACAAGATCACCTGACAAAATTGGAACCATGGGGGGAGAGTAGAAGGAAGGGGAAGAGAAAAAGGATGGGAGAAGGGGAGGGTTGAGGATAACTTGAGAGAATGGCCGAGTCAAGATGGAGGAAGGACAGATACGAGAGCAAGGAAAGAAATATCTTGATTGGAGGAGCCATTATGGGGTTAGCAAAAAACCTGGCTCTAGAAAAATTTCCAGAAATCCACAAGGAAGACACCAGCTAAGACCTAAGCAATACAGGAGAGGGTGCCTGAACTGGCCTTGCCTTGTGGTCAAACTGATAATTATCTTAAATATCACCATAGAACCTTTGTCCAGCAACAGATGGAAACAGAGGCAGAGACCCACATCAGAGCACTAGACTGAGCTCCCAAGGTCTAGTTAAAGAGTGGAAGGAATATGAGCAAAGAGGTCAGGACCATGAAGGGTTCATCCACTGAAACAGTTTACCAGAGCTAATGGAAGCTCACCAACTCCAGCTGGACTAAGAAGGAACAAGCATAGAACCAAACTAGTCCTTCTGAATGTGGGTGACTGTTGTCTGAATACGGAACCCTAGGCCGCTGGCAATGGCACTGGGATTTACCTCTACTGCATGTATTGGCTTTCCGGGATCCTATTCTCTTTGGATGTATATCTTGCTCTGCCTAGATGTAGTAGAGAGGACCTTGGACTGTACACGAAGCAAAGTGCCTTGCCCACACTTAGGATTACATTGGG
Organism: Microtus ochrogaster; assembly: GCF_000317375.1. Lineage (NCBI taxonomy): Eukaryota > Metazoa > Chordata > Mammalia > Rodentia > Cricetidae > Microtus > Microtus ochrogaster. The sequence goes on from NC_022021.1 coordinate 40,500,576, forward strand.
GTGGGTTGGGAGGGTATGTGGAGGGGAAAGGAGGTTTCTTCTGGCAGTAGATGGGAACAACCACAGACATTAAACAAAAATATCTTGCAACACACAGCTTTAAATGAGATATATTCCATCAAATCTCTTTCCTCAGAATTTAGAGAATTCAGAAGAAGGGGAGGCAGAAGGAATGGGGAAGACAGAGGAAAAGAGTATAACATGAGCTCTTTAAAGCAAGTGAGCAAAGCTCATATGAATTCACAGAGAAGGAAGTAGCAATCACAGGTACTACATGGGTCTGCACCAGATCCTCTAAATACATACTGTAACTTTCAGCTTAGTCCTTTTGTGGGACACCTGAATGCTTGAAAGAGTGTGTCTCTGATTCTTATGCCTTCTCTTAGGGCTTTTTTATTTTCTGTTTATTTGTCGTCTACAGATTTGACAAGATAGTTCTTATTTTGTCTTAACATTTTATTTATTATGTGTTATTGTTATCTCTCAGAATTATGCTCTCTTCTGGGAGACAGAAAGAAAGTGGATTCAGAGAAGATGGAAAGGAACTGGAAGGAATAGAGGGAGGGGAACTGCATTCAGATTTCTTTTATGAGAAAATAATCTATTTTTAAGAAAAGGGAAAAATATAATTAAAATACCACAAAAATGAAAATTAAAATTAAAACAAAACAAAAGTAGGTCTTTTCAACTAATATAAACACCCATAGACATGCTGAGAGCTGGAATACCCAGATGAGCTAAATACAGTTAAGATGATAACAAACACTGTCCAATCACTCTGTGGGGTGTTAACAATATTAATGTTATCAATTAGATTAATGTACTTGTAGTTTATGCTAGCTTTGTACAAACGTTTTGGATACTGCATGGCAATTCCTTCCTTTCATGGATCATACTTTTAGGGAGCAATGCAGAAAGAAAATTTTTAATGAAAAATAATTTGAGTTTCAAAGTGTAGACAGGTAGGAGGATAGTTAAGTCTGTAAAGTCTTTGCTTGTCTTTTAGAAATGAGGACATGGATTCAAGACCAGATCCTATGTTCTAAAGGACAGGAATGGTTTTCTTATGTATTCCCCTTATTGAGGAGACAGTGATGGTTGGCTTCCAGGCTATCCCATCTAACTAAATTGGTGAACTTTAGACCAATTAGAGATTATGTCTTTAAAAAAATAAGAAAGTAGAAGACATCTTAGGGATAGTTATATTTATTTGGAAATGTGCATGCTGCCTTACATATAGTTATGATCCCATGCATGCAGAAAAGTGCACATACACATTTGCAGACAAATGATGAAATAGCCAGCCTTCACTTTATATTATATCACCCTTTCTGTTCTTCCTATGGTTTGAATCCCAGTACTCTACTACCTACCACTCAGAAGGAAACATGCTTTCTCTAGAGCAGCTTCATTCAGTACGACTGGGATTGTTTCAAGAATATCAGAGGGCACTCGGGAGGCAGAGGTTGGCGGATCTCTGTGAGTTCGAGACCAGCCTGGTCTACAGAGCTAGTTCCAGGACAGGCTCCAAAGCCACAGAGAAACCCTGTCTCGAAAAACCAAAAAAAAAAAAAAAAAAAAAAAAGAACATCAGAGGAGATGTGGTATTGTTTTTTAGTTATATTTTGAGAAAACACATATAGAACATGAAGTAAATATCACATAGTAAAGGGTGGTCAATACTGGACAAGATAAGAGACTGACTGTACTATAACTAAGATAATTAAGGGGTAAAGTATGTGCATGCTTCTTCAGGAAGCCACTTGGGTATATACACAGCATAGAACTGGTTTTAGCTATACTTGGAAGTTTATGGGAAGATAAAACTATTGTAATGTATTATGAAAGATATCACACTTAATGATAATATAGTTGTGGCATCTTTGACTGCTTCCTCGAAAATGCTACAAAACTGTGACAAAAGAGAAACATAATCATAAGAGAAAAAAATGTCACTCAGCATCAAAGGTTAAGTGGATTGTCTGCCAAACAAGATCTTATAATTGGATTTACAAAAATACGTGTCAACATGAAAATGGAAAGTTAAGTAAATACCAGATAAATCCAAGAAAATTTGTGAAGACAAAACAAATATTAAATAAAGTGCAATGAAAGGAACAGCCACCTCTACAGAAAGGCCCAGGGTGTTATTACTAGCCAAATTTTCACATCCTCAGAAAGATAATTCATCCATAATTCTTAATGAGCCACAGATAATAGTGATGAAATGCATAAAACAAAGCTCTTAAACTGTTACGATAAGGTTATAAAATCACAACGCAATGTTCATTTTGACGCATGGCTTTCAGAAGTGATGTATATGATGAAACTCATTGAAAAATGATTTAAAAGATTTAAAGAACATATGACCTAGTTCATTTTAAGAAACTTGCTTAGAACATCTGACTTTAAATGAAAATCGGTATGCCCAGTTGAGTGATATACAAAAGGAACTTTTTATTCTTCTTGAGTAAATATATTACCAACAAAGATTAGGAGAGCAATCTGGGAAAAACAAAAGAAATCAAAAATAAAAGCAAGAAAACAAGCAAAAATATATATGTTTCAAACTAACTTTAAGAATATATAAGACACTGTTTTAAAAAATCTGATCAATAACCATTTTGATAGAATACTACAGAAATGACTTTAAAATGAAAATGTATGAAAGTTTCAGAAATAAGTTGAGGACTTTATTATATAGTATGTAACTATCAAGAAACTTTAAAAAGGTAATATGAATTATTTATGAAGAAAGATCAGAAAATAATTCAAATAAACTCAGGTGTTTTTTTTCTGAAACACACTATAGACAAATATGACTATTATGTTCAATATATATGGCTGGGTTGCAACTGTGGACCAAGCTTTCCTCTTCCTAGAATTCTCCTGTTCTCATTGACCTGCCTCTATTTCCTGTCTGGTTGTCCCACCTATACTTCCTGCCTAGCTACTGGCCAAGCAACATTTATTAAAACACAATTGATAGGGCATAGACCATTGTCCCACAGCACTGTACCAATGCCAGAACAGAGGGGTAAAGGCATGGTGTAGCGGTGTAGTACCAGCTAGAATTTTCTATGTTTGATGTGTAGCTGTTGTCTTCTGCAATGGGGCCTGAATGTCAGTTTGTGTCATCTATTATCTTGGCAGCAGTCTGGTTTTTTGGGGGATTCTCTCTTTGGCCAACAGCTGAATTAGATATAACCCAATCCCAGTACTGGAAGCTTCATTTGGTTACAGTAGATGATCAGCTGGCGCTTTGTCTCCCCCATTATTTGGCAATTTCATTTATATTGCCTTCATTTATGTACATATTTAGGAAGCCTCTACTGTATTGGGTTTTCTCAAATGTCCCTTGATCATAGTTATCTCTCCTTCAATGTCCCACCCACTTGATGCTGCTATTCCAAACATCCACCTCCCCATCTATCCCCATCCATCCATATATGACAGGGTAAGACAGGTTTCTCCAATTCCATTCTTGATGTGGCTATTTCAGGTTTAACTAGAATTTGATAAATTAGCTATACACTATGAATGTCCACCTCTGGAGGGCTATCCAAAACACGTAACTATTTATTCTATTTCCCTATACTAAGAGATCTCTCTGTCCTCTCTGGTCCCTTACTCTATGCCTAACCTGTGCAGTTCTATGGATTATAACTTTGTTATCATTAACTCTCAGCTAATATCTACATATAAGGTAATACATACCATATTTCTCTTTCTGGGTGTGAGATGCCTCAATCAGAATCATGCATGTCTAGCTCCATTCAATTACTTGCAAATTTTATGATTTTAATTTTTTACCACCTTAGTAACACTTCATCATGTAAATATCATATTAAGATTTAGGCATTATGCTGGCCTCTATCACCTGGCAGGATGAACCCAGGCAGTACCCTGGCCAGCTCGGGGTCTTATGGCTGCTATGTTACTATGGAGTCCATATGCAGTTGCAAAAGTTCCTTCAAAAGACAACTCTGTCCACTCTCAGTCTCTCTGCCATTTCTCTGATGAGACAGGCCATGGTCTCTCTGTCTCTTTCTTTCTCTTCCATCCTCTTTACCCTCCTTTCAACTCCACACTGAACTCTGCCTGCATGGCCTATGTGTCTCCCGCCCTGATATGGGAATGATTTCTTATTAATAAAGAAACTGCCTAGGCCCATTTCATAGGCCAACCCTTAGGTAGGCGGAGAAAACAGAACAGGATGCTGGGAGAAAGAAGCTGAGTCAGAGAGTCGCCATGGTTCTCGCATTCCAGGCAGATGCAGGTTAAGATCATTCCTGGTAAGCCAGCTTGTAGGCTACACAGATTAATAGAAATGGGTTAGTTCAATATGTAAGAACTAGCCAATAAGAGGCTGGAACTAATGGGTCAAGCAGTGTTTAAAAGAATACAGTTTCCATGTAATTATTTCGGGGCATAAGTTAAGCTAGCCATGTGGGCGGCCGGGTGCCAGGGACGCAGCTCCGCCGCTCTTATTTCAACACCGCCCACCAAGAACCCTCTGGTTTTCACCTGCCAAGCTCCACCTCAAGCCATTTTACAACATATCCCATATTTTTTACTACATTTTTCTGTTGAAATGACCAAGATCCTGAGAACAGACAGCCGAATAGCATAGGTTGAAATACTACTGTTTATTTTACAAAAGCAGAAATGAAATGACTCCTAATGGCATTCTTCTATACTCAGATCAGTGACTTGCTCAGCCATCTCAGAGAAGCTTCTTCCTGCAACAAATAAGAAAAACTTAAAGAAAACCACAGCCAGGTTTTAATAGAGATTAAAAGATCTTGGGACACCCAGCCCTAAAAAGGATGTCTCTATCAAATCCTTCCCTTCATGGGTCAGGGAACTCTGTGGAAAAGGAAGGAAGGAGTGTAAGAATCAGAAGAGTTTGGGGACAAGAAATTATGGACCTCTAAATCAGCATGATCAAAGCTCATATAAATTCCCAGAGATAGGGCCAGCATAAATAGGGCATGCATGGGTCTGCCTCAGGTATTTTGTGTGTATATTATGGCTTCCAGTTTAGGGCTTTAAAGATATTCCTGAGTGTGTGGATAAGAGGGTCTTTGTTTTTTCTGCCTTCTCTTGAGCTTTTCTGTGGTTCATCTAATTCCAATGTGTTAGTTTGTGTGTTATTTTATTATCTCTTATTTTAGCTTATTATCATCTGTTAGAAGCTTGTTTCTTTTCTGATGAGAAATGGAGTGGATCCAAATCAGGGGAGGTGAGAAGAAACTGGGAAAAAGAGTTTAATGAATAGTTCATGAAACAGATCAATTAATCCTTTGTGTTTATTCCCATGTGTAGTGTGGCTAGATCATACACTACTTCTAATTTTAAATCTTCCTTTGACACTTCAATATTGATTCACACAGTAGTTATATTAGTTCATAATCTTATTAGCAGTGCATTAAGATTCTTCTTCCTCCACTGTCTCACTAATATTTGTTAACGTTTTTGTCACTTATTTATTGGTCATCATTTTCCTGACAGGTTGAGATGAAATCTCAAGGTTGTTTTGTGATGGTTTGAATGAGAATTGCCCATAGGCTTATATATTTGAATAGTTGGTTCAGAGTTGGTGGGTCTGGTTATGAAGGATTAGGAGTTGTGGCTTTGTTGAAAGAGGTGTGTCACTGGTGGTGGACTCTGAGGTTTTTGAACCCTAGTCATTACCAATTAGTTTCTTCTCTCTACCTCCTATTTGCAAATAAAGGTATAGAAAGTTCCCAGCTACTAATATAGTGACATGCAAGCCTGTCTGCCACCATGTTTTCTGTGATGCTCTTGAACCCTAATCCTCTAAAATTGTGTGCCCCAAACAAACTCTTCTATAAGTTGTCTTGGTCAGGCATCTCCTCAAAGCAAAGAAAATGTACTCTCTCAATCATTGACTTTGAGAATTTGTAATATAAGTCCTTAAACTTCCATTCTATGTTATATGAACTTACCCTCTGAATTTAAAATAACTAATAAAATTGACACACACTTCATTTTATTAAAAACATTTTAAATGAACTTTTTAACATTTTAATGTTATATCAATCAACTGAAATTCTTATTTTTATTTTTCTAATATTATACTAAGTATGTTCCTAAAGTTGTTACTTGCTAAAATATTCTTGCAATCATTTAAATCAAATTCCAATGCAACAATTTAAAAACATACATTTAATTCTATGAGAGAGTTCTTGTATATGTTCTGCTGTATTAAAAATTCTTCTCTTCACAAAGCAATTGTTATTCTGTTCAGAGCTTCTGAGCACTTCATTGTTATGAAGTTTGCTCCTCAATTATAAAACTAGTTACAGTATTTCATTTATGTTTCCAGAACCATTTTTGCCCTCTGGGAAGCCAGAGGGTCAAATTAATTATGGTTCTCAAGTAGAAATATCACCAAAATTAAACTGTAACATCTGTAAAACATTGTAGACTAATAAAAAGCAACTGGTATAGTGAGTATAAATTAACATCAAGTGTGAGGACACAGAGGAAATGGCATACAGAGACATGATGAAAGATACTACATATATAACATTTATTTCTCTTTTCTCACCCATGTGATTCCACATAAACAAAACATCCAGAAATATAACTGCCATATTTCTAAACTAGAAAGATATTATTATAACTTAAAATGTTGAGAAAATTAACAGAGATGGCCGGGCTGATCTAATGGGAGCTCACCAAGGCCAGTTGGACTGGGACGGATGGAGCATGTGATCAAACTGGACTCTTTGAACATGGCTGACAAGGAGGGCTGACTGAGAAGCCAAGGACAATGGCACTGGGTTTTGATTCTACTGCATGTAATGGCTTTGTGGGAGCCTAGTCTGTTTGGATGCTCACCTTTCTAGACCTGGATGGAGGAGGGAGGACCTTGGACTTCCCACAGGGCAGGGAACCCTGACTTCTCTTTGGACTGGAGTGGGAGGGGAGGGGGAGGAAGGAGGAGGAAGGAAAGGAAATAGGAGGAGGGGAGGAGGTGGGAATTTTTAATTAAAAAAAGACATCTGCTCAACTATGTTCGTAGAAGCATTACTCATAATAGCCAGAACCTGGAAACAACCTAGATGCCCCTCAACCAAAAAACAGATAAAGAAAATGTGGTACGTTTATACAATGGAGTACCACTTAGCAGTAAAAACAATAACATTTTGAAATTTGCAGGCAAATTGGTGAAACTAGAAAAAAACATCCTAAGTGAGGCAACCCAGACCCAGATAGACACACATGGTATGTATTCACTCATAAGGTGGACATTAGACTTGGAACAAAGGATGAACAGCCTATAGTCCATGATCCCAGTGAAGTTAAGTTACAAGGAGAACCCTAAAAGAGACATATATGGATGCCCCATGGGAAGGGGAAATAGACAAGATCTCCTGAAAAACGTGAGAGTGTGGGAAGAGGGAAGGGAGGACAGAAGGGCTAAGGGGAGAAGGCAAGGGTAAGGTAAACATAAGGAAATAGGATGGCAGTGATGGGGGAAGGGCAGAGAGTGAGAACAAGGAAAGAGATATCTTGGTTGAGGGAGCCACTAAGAGGCTAACAAGAAACCTGACATTAGAGAATTTCCCAGGAACCCACAAGCATAACCCTAGCTAAAATGTTAGCATTCTTAATCCAGTGAAATTATATGACAAAATACCCAGCCTAAGTGGCTCACGGGCAGGTAATATTTCAAAACACCAAAGGCTTGGAAACTAAAATGCGAGGTGAGTTAGATCTCTAGAGAGGCCCTGCTGGTGGTCTCCTCAAACAGAATGGACTGAGGTGGGGGAGGATGTTCTCTACTTTGGTTTAATAAGGTGTCTAATCTCAGAAATACTATAGTCAAATAACTTATTCAGTTCTCTTATTTATCTCTTTAAAATATCTTCAACAAATGGTGCTGGCACAACTGGATGTCAACCTGTAGAAGAATGAAAATTGACCCATATCTATCACCATGCACAAAACTCAAGTC